>NC_138549.1:75714284-75956784 GCF_964273705.1 Natrix helvetica | reverse complement strand
TACAACCCCTGGTATGACTAAATATGGGAGGAAGGTCACTACTCCCTCTTTCTGTCCTTCGGCTTCATCACAGAAGACCATGCAGGCAGAAAACCATATTCTTATTTTTAATGTTGCCTTTTATATTTGTGTGTTGTATTTGTACTGATAAATAAATAAAGGGAGACTAGTATAGATCTATTTCGAGCTAATTAGCTCTCATCAGCTAGCCATACCCTTACTGGGATTTGAACCTGTGCTGTTATATATCTCAGGCAGAAGCCTTAGCCACTAAGCCACAGGATCGCCTCCTTATCAGTTGAGCCAGGGAAATAAGTATATATTTGTGTTACAACCCCTGGTATGACTAAATATGGGAGGAAGGTCACTACTCCCTCTTTCTGTCCTTCGGCTTCATCACAGAAGACCATGCAGGCAGAAAACCATATTCTTATTTTTAATGTTGCCTTTTATATTTGTGTGTTGTATTTGTACTGATAAATAAATAAAGGGAGACTAGTATAGATCTATTTCGAGCTAATTAGCTCTCATCAGCTAGCCATACCCTTACTGGGATTTGAACCTGTGCTGTTATATATCTCAGGCAGAAGCCTTAGCCACTAAGCCACAGGATCGCCTCCTTATCAGTTGAGCCAGGGAAATAAGTATATATTTGTGTTACAACCCCTGGTATGACTAAATATGGGAGGAAGGTCACTACTCCCTCTTTCTGTCCTTCGGCTTCATCACAGAAGACCATGCAGGCAGAAAACCATATTCTTATTTTTAATGTTGCCTTTTATATTTGTGTGTTGTATTTGTACTGATAAATAAATAAAGGGAGACTAGTATAGATCTATTTCGAGCTAATTAGCTCTCATCAGCTAGCCATACCCTTACTGGGATTTGAACCTGTGCTGTTATATATCTCAGGCAGAAGCCTTAGCCACTAAGCCACAGGATCGCCTCCTTATCAGTTGAGCCAGGGAAATAAGTATATATTTGTGTTACAACCCCTGGTATGACTAAATATGGGAGGAAGG
Organism: Natrix helvetica; assembly: GCF_964273705.1. Taxonomy (NCBI): domain Eukaryota; kingdom Metazoa; phylum Chordata; class Lepidosauria; order Squamata; family Natricidae; genus Natrix; species Natrix helvetica. The sequence goes on along the minus strand of NC_138549.1, from coordinate 75,955,762 downwards.
TCACTACTCCCTCTTTCTGTCCTTCGGCTTCATCACAGAAGACCATGCAGGCAGAAAACCATATTCTTATTTTTAATGTTGCCTTTTATATTTGTGTGTTGTATTTGTACTGATAAATAAATAAAGGGAGACTAGTATAGATCTATTTCGAGCTAATTAGCTCTCATCAGCTAGCCATACCCTTACTGGGATTTGAACCTGTGCTGTTATATATCTCAGGCAGAAGCCTTAGCCACTAAGCCACAGGATCGCCTCCTTATCAGTTGAGCCAGGGAAATAAGTATATATTTGTGTTACAACCCCTGGTATGACTAAATATGGGAGGAAGGTCACTACTCCCTCTTTCTGTCCTTCGGCTTCATCACAGAAGACCATGCAGGCAGAAAACCATATTCTTATTTTTAATGTTGCCTTTTATATTTGTGTGTTGTATTTGTACTGATAAATAAATAAAGGGAGACTAGTATAGATCTATTTCGAGCTAATTAGCTCTCATCAGCTAGCCATACCCTTACTGGGATTTGAACCTGTGCTGTTATATATCTCAGGCAGAAGCCTTAGCCACTAAGCCACAGGATCGCCTCCTTATCAGTTGAGCCAGGGAAATAAGTATATATTTGTGTTACAACCCCTGGTATGACTAAATATGGGAGGAAGGTCACTACTCCCTCTTTCTGTCCTTCGGCTTCATCACAGAAGACCATGCAGGCAGAAAACCATATTCTTATTTTTAATGTTGCCTTTTATATTTGTGTGTTGTATTTGTACTGATAAATAAATAAAGGGAGACTAGTATAGATCTATTTCGAGCTAATTAGCTCTCATCAGCTAGCCATACCCTTACTGGGATTTGAACCTGTGCTGTTATATATCTCAGGCAGAAGCCTTAGCCACTAAGCCACAGGATCGCCTCCTTATCAGTTGAGCCAGGGAAATAAGTATATATTTGTGTTACAACCCCTGGTATGACTAAATATGGGAGGAAGGTCACTACTCCCTCTTTCTGTCCTTCGGCTTCATCACAGAAGACCATGCAGGCAGAAAACCATATTCTTATTTTTAATGTTGCCTTTTATATTTGTGTGTTGTATTTGTACTGATAAATAAATAAAGGGAGACTAGTATAGATCTATTTCGAGCTAATTAGCTCTCATCAGCTAGCCATACCCTTACTGGGATTTGAACCTGTGCTGTTATATATCTCAGGCAGAAGCCTTAGCCACTAAGCCACAGGATCGCCTCCTTATCAGTTGAGCCAGGGAAATAAGTATATATTTGTGTTACAACCCCTGGTATGACTAAATATGGGAGGAAGGTCACTACTCCCTCTTTCTGTCCTTCGGCTTCATCACAGAAGACCATGCAGGCAGAAAACCATATTCTTATTTTTAATGTTGCCTTTTATATTTGTGTGTTGTATTTGTACTGATAAATAAATAAAGGGAGACTAGTATAGATCTATTTCGAGCTAATTAGCTCTCATCAGCTAGCCATACCCTTACTGGGATTTGAACCTGTGCTGTTATATATCTCAGGCAGAAGCCTTAGCCACTAAGCCACAGGATCGCCTCCTTATCAGTTGAGCCAGGGAAATAAGTATATATTTGTGTTACAACCCCTGGTATGACTAAATATGGGAGGAAGGTCACTACTCCCTCTTTCTGTCCTTCGGCTTCATCACAGAAGACCATGCAGGCAGAAAACCATATTCTTATTTTTAATGTTGCCTTTTATATTTGTGTGTTGTATTTGTACTGATAAATAAATAAAGGGAGACTAGTATAGATCTATTTCGAGCTAATTAGCTCTCATCAGCTAGCCATACCCTTACTGGGATTTGAACCTGTGCTGTTATATATCTCAGGCAGAAGCCTTAGCCACTAAGCCACAGGATCGCCTCCTTATCAGTTGAGCCAGGGAAATAAGTATATATTTGTGTTACAACCCCTGGTATGACTAAATATGGGAGGAAGGTCACTACTCCCTCTTTCTGTCCTTCGGCTTCATCACAGAAGACCATGCAGGCAGAAAACCATATTCTTATTTTTAATGTTGCCTTTTATATTTGTGTGTTGTATTTGTACTGATAAATAAATAAAGGGAGACTAGTATAGATCTATTTCGAGCTAATTAGCTCTCATCAGCTAGCCATACCCTTACTGGGATTTGAACCTGTGCTGTTATATATCTCAGGCAGAAGCCTTAGCCACTAAGCCACAGGATCGCCTCCTTATCAGTTGAGCCAGGGAAATAAGTATATATTTGTGTTACAACCCCTGGTATGACTAAATATGGGAGGAAGGTCACTACTCCCTCTTTCTGTCCTTCGGCTTCATCACAGAAGACCATGCAGGCAGAAAACCATATTCTTATTTTTAATGTTGCCTTTTATATTTGTGTGTTGTATTTGTACTGATAAATAAATAAAGGGAGACTAGTATAGATCTATTTCGAGCTAATTAGCTCTCATCAGCTAGCCATACCCTTACTGGGATTTGAACCTGTGCTGTTATATATCTCAGGCAGAAGCCTTAGCCACTAAGCCACAGGATCGCCTCCTTATCAGTTGAGCCAGGGAAATAAGTATATATTTGTGTTACAACCCCTGGTATGACTAAATATGGGAGGAAGGTCACTACTCCCTCTTTCTGTCCTTCGGCTTCATCACAGAAGACCATGCAGGCAGAAAACCATATTCTTATTTTTAATGTTGCCTTTTATATTTGTGTGTTGTATTTGTACTGATAAATAAATAAAGGGAGACTAGTATAGATCTATTTCGAGCTAATTAGCTCTCATCAGCTAGCCATACCCTTACTGGGATTTGAACCTGTGCTGTTATATATCTCAGGCAGAAGCCTTAGCCACTAAGCCACAGGATCGCCTCCTTATCAGTTGAGCCAGGGAAATAAGTATATATTTGTGTTACAACCCCTGGTATGACTAAATATGGGAGGAAGGTCACTACTCCCTCTTTCTGTCCTTCGGCTTCATCACAGAAGACCATGCAGGCAGAAAACCATATTCTTATTTTTAATGTTGCCTTTTATATTTGTGTGTTGTATTTGTACTGATAAATAAATAAAGGGAGACTAGTATAGATCTATTTCGAGCTAATTAGCTCTCATCAGCTAGCCATACCCTTACTGGGATTTGAACCTGTGCTGTTATATATCTCAGGCAGAAGCCTTAGCCACTAAGCCACAGGATCGCCTCCTTATCAGTTGAGCCAGGGAAATAAGTATATATTTGTGTTACAACCCCTGGTATGACTAAATATGGGAGGAAGGTCACTACTCCCTCTTTCTGTCCTTCGGCTTCATCACAGAAGACCATGCAGGCAGAAAACCATATTCTTATTTTTAATGTTGCCTTTTATATTTGTGTGTTGTATTTGTACTGATAAATAAATAAAGGGAGACTAGTATAGATCTATTTCGAGCTAATTAGCTCTCATCAGCTAGCCATACCCTTACTGGGATTTGAACCTGTGCTGTTATATATCTCAGGCAGAAGCCTTAGCCACTAAGCCACAGGATCGCCTCCTTATCAGTTGAGCCAGGGAAATAAGTATATATTTGTGTTACAACCCCTGGTATGACTAAATATGGGAGGAAGGTCACTACTCCCTCTTTCTGTCCTTCGGCTTCATCACAGAAGACCATGCAGGCAGAAAACCATATTCTTATTTTTAATGTTGCCTTTTATATTTGTGTGTTGTATTTGTACTGATAAATAAATAAAGGGAGACTAGTATAGATCTATTTCGAGCTAATTAGCTCTCATCAGCTAGCCATACCCTTACTGGGATTTGAACCTGTGCTGTTATATATCTCAGGCAGAAGCCTTAGCCACTAAGCCACAGGATCGCCTCCTTATCAGTTGAGCCAGGGAAATAAGTATATATTTGTGTTACAACCCCTGGTATGACTAAATATGGGAGGAAGGTCACTACTCCCTCTTTCTGTCCTTCGGCTTCATCACAGAAGACCATGCAGGCAGAAAACCATATTCTTATTTTTAATGTTGCCTTTTATATTTGTGTGTTGTATTTGTACTGATAAATAAATAAAGGGAGACTAGTATAGATCTATTTCGAGCTAATTAGCTCTCATCAGCTAGCCATACCCTTACTGGGATTTGAACCTGTGCTGTTATATATCTCAGGCAGAAGCCTTAGCCACTAAGCCACAGGATCGCCTCCTTATCAGTTGAGCCAGGGAAATAAGTATATATTTGTGTTACAACCCCTGGTATGACTAAATATGGGAGGAAGGTCACTACTCCCTCTTTCTGTCCTTCGGCTTCATCACAGAAGACCATGCAGGCAGAAAACCATATTCTTATTTTTAATGTTGCCTTTTATATTTGTGTGTTGTATTTGTACTGATAAATAAATAAAGGGAGACTAGTATAGATCTATTTCGAGCTAATTAGCTCTCATCAGCTAGCCATACCCTTACTGGGATTTGAACCTGTGCTGTTATATATCTCAGGCAGAAGCCTTAGCCACTAAGCCACAGGATCGCCTCCTTATCAGTTGAGCCAGGGAAATAAGTATATATTTGTGTTACAACCCCTGGTATGACTAAATATGGGAGGAAGGTCACTACTCCCTCTTTCTGTCCTTCGGCTTCATCACAGAAGACCATGCAGGCAGAAAACCATATTCTTATTTTTAATGTTGCCTTTTATATTTGTGTGTTGTATTTGTACTGATAAATAAATAAAGGGAGACTAGTATAGATCTATTTCGAGCTAATTAGCTCTCATCAGCTAGCCATACCCTTACTGGGATTTGAACCTGTGCTGTTATATATCTCAGGCAGAAGCCTTAGCCACTAAGCCACAGGATCGCCTCCTTATCAGTTGAGCCAGGGAAATAAGTATATATTTGTGTTACAACCCCTGGTATGACTAAATATGGGAGGAAGGTCACTACTCCCTCTTTCTGTCCTTCGGCTTCATCACAGAAGACCATGCAGGCAGAAAACCATATTCTTATTTTTAATGTTGCCTTTTATATTTGTGTGTTGTATTTGTACTGATAAATAAATAAAGGGAGACTAGTATAGATCTATTTCGAGCTAATTAGCTCTCATCAGCTAGCCATACCCTTACTGGGATTTGAACCTGTGCTGTTATATATCTCAGGCAGAAGCCTTAGCCACTAAGCCACAGGATCGCCTCCTTATCAGTTGAGCCAGGGAAATAAGTATATATTTGTGTTACAACCCCTGGTATGACTAAATATGGGAGGAAGGTCACTACTCCCTCTTTCTGTCCTTCGGCTTCATCACAGAAGACCATGCAGGCAGAAAACCATATTCTTATTTTTAATGTTGCCTTTTATATTTGTGTGTTGTATTTGTACTGATAAATAAATAAAGGGAGACTAGTATAGATCTATTTCGAGCTAATTAGCTCTCATCAGCTAGCCATACCCTTACTGGGATTTGAACCTGTGCTGTTATATATCTCAGGCAGAAGCCTTAGCCACTAACGGCTTCATCACAGAAGACCATGCAGGCAGAAAACCATATTCTTATTTTTAATGTTGCCTTTTATATTTGTGTGTTGTATTTGTACTGATAAATAAATAAAGGGAGACTAGTATAGATCTATTTCGAGCTAATTAGCTCTCATCAGCTAGCCATACCCTTACTGGGATTTGAACCTGTGCTGTTATATATCTCAGGCAGAAGCCTTAGCCACTAAGCCACAGGATCGCCTCCTTATCAGTTGAGCCAGGGAAATAAGTATATATTTGTGTTACAACCCCTGGTATGACTAAATATGGGAGGAAGGTCACTACTCCCTCTTTCTGTCCTTCGGCTTCATCACAGAAGACCATGCAGGCAGAAAACCATATTCTTATTTTTAATGTTGCCTTTTATATTTGTGTGTTGTATTTGTACTGATAAATAAATAAAGGGAGACTAGTATAGATCTATTTCGAGCTAATTAGCTCTCATCAGCTAGCCATACCCTTACTGGGATTTGAACCTGTGCTGTTATATATCTCAGGCAGAAGCCTTAGCCACTAAGCCACAGGATCGCCTCCTTATCAGTTGAGCCAGGGAAATAAGTATATATTTGTGTTACAACCCCTGGTATGACTAAATATGGGAGGAAGGTCACTACTCCCTCTTTCTGTCCTTCGGCTTCATCACAGAAGACCATGCAGGCAGAAAACCATATTCTTATTTTTAATGTTGCCTTTTATATTTGTGTGTTGTATTTGTACTGATAAATAAATAAAGGGAGACTAGTATAGATCTATTTCGAGCTAATTAGCTCTCATCAGCTAGCCATACCCTTACTGGGATTTGAACCTGTGCTGTTATATATCTCAGGCAGAAGCCTTAGCCACTAAGCCACAGGATCGCCTCCTTATCAGTTGAGCCAGGGAAATAAGTATATATTTGTGTTACAACCCCTGGTATGACTAAATATGGGAGGAAGGTCACTACTCCCTCTTTCTGTCCTTCGGCTTCATCACAGAAGACCATGCAGGCAGAAAACCATATTCTTATTTTTAATGTTGCCTTTTATATTTGTGTGTTGTATTTGTACTGATAAATAAATAAAGGGAGCTGTCCTTCGGCTTCATCACAGAAGACCATGCAGGCAGAAAACCATATTCTTATTTTTAATGTTGCCTTTTATATTTGTGTGTTGTATTTGTACTGATAAATAAATAAAGGGAGACTAGTATAGATCTATCTTCCCAATCAGCTTTTGTAATGCATTGTGATGGAACATCACCCGTGATTCCTAAATGCAAAGGTGACTTTAAAAAGTTTAATTTTATATTCCTGCTATCACCAGTCCAGAGCCAAAGCACTTCATGTGTTTTATTGGTACTTATATTTATATCCCTCTTGAAGGGTTCCTGGTTGGACTGCACTTTTCTTTGGGCAAGGGCTCAATGGAATCTCTTAGCATGTAGTTGAAATAGGACACCCTGAAAGGCTGCAGATTGCTGGAGAGAGAGTGTTGCCATGAAAGACACACTCATTGCAGGGGTGGGTTGCTGCCAGTTTTACTACTGGTTCACAACCCACGTGCAACGTGCGTGTGCTGTCGCTTTGCTTGTGTGCGAGCCACACATGTGCCAGAGGTGCACCAGATGTGCGCTACTCCCATGTGTGCTGTTCAATGTAAATTGTTTTTCATGCATGCACAGAACAATTTACAATGAACTGAGCATGCACAGTCACTAAAAACCAAAATGGGGGTGGGCCAGCGGCGGAGAGGGAACCGGTTTGGGGGCGTGGCAGGCCTGGGGCGCTGCCAGTTCTGAGACCCAGGCCTGAATTCCACTACCGGTTCGGCCAAGCTGGGCCAAACCAGGAACAACCCACCTGCTTTTTCAGGGGGCAACTGGTCTTTTTTTTTTTTTTTTGAAGATGTTTCGCTTCTCATCCAAGAAGCTTCTTTAGCTCTGACAGGATAGTGTGAAATGGAAGGAAGTATACTCCCTGCAGACAGCTGGTAATCTGCATCCTTTTAAAGGGTCATTGAAGCACTTGGAGGTTTATCCTTGTCCTCAGGGTCACCTGAGTAGTGTTCCTGGTTCCTGTAGTTTGAAATTTTTCTTCTGGAAAGCCATTCCTATTCCCACATTCAAAGGGTGCTCATCTCAAATTGTATAGCTAAATGTTTGCAGAGATTCTGAGTCATCCAGGTCATGGTTATTCCAAAGGTATTTTTTTCAGGAGGCAACTGGACATTTTCTTTTGAAGACGTTTTGCTTCTCATCCAAGAAGCTTCTTCAGCTCTGTGCAATTTTTCCTCTGGAAATCCATTCCTACTCCCACACCCCTCAAAGGGTGTTCATCAGAACTGAAGAATGTATTTCCATTCTAATTCTTTCAGGAATTCTAACCTGGAAGCTGGTACATGTCGTCTTGCCATGCAGATTAGATAAACCATGGTTATTTGGAAAACTCAATGTCATTCATGTCCTATACTTGAAGTATATTCAACTTTAAAAGTTGTGTCGAGCACCTTGGATTGCACTCAGAGGTCCATTGGTAACCAGTGCAGCTCCTGCAGCAGTGATGTAACATACCAGAACTAATACGGTAGTATACACTGGGAATAGAGATATTGAGTTGTAGATCAACTGATGTTTTTGATGAGCAATTCCCAGGGCAATTCCTTGAATTTTTTGATTGCATGATAAGGTTGACATCAACTCTCAGCAATCACATAGATTGATTTTCTCCAGGAAATCTGTCCCAATCTATCCTTCAGATATTCCAGCAATGCATCCATTGCCACAGTAATCTCTATTGTTGGTTATCCTCCACCTCAAAATTATCACCATGGATATATGACTGCTCATAATTCTGAGCAGAATTAGAACAGAAATGGGAAAAAGAACAAGCCCTGAGCATTTGAAAGCCTGACCTCTTACCCCTGTCTGTAACCTCAGGCAAGAGTGGAACCACTACAATGTGGAGCTCTTAATTTTACAACCTTGCAGGTGGTTGAAAACGCTACTGGGATCAATAAAGGGACTGAATAGCAAGAAGGTAGGTATCAAATTGTAGCTTTATGTTTCAATTCAAAACCAAAGTGAAGCGGATTATTAATTATAGCAATTGGTTGAATTTATTTATGATGTTCCAAAAAATAGTAGCCAAGAGTTACTAAAAGTGTTTTTAATCAAGATGGCTAATTTCACAGTACATTTTAGATAACCAATTGGCAATAAATTAAATTAGTTAATTATTTAAACAATAGGCATGAGTGGTCTCGTGGTCCTATGTATATTTTAAAACTTATAATGGTATTTCTTTAATGTGCTAACAATCTGATATGAGTGTAAGCTATTCTTCTTTTAATCATATATTAAAATATATGACTTATTTTCTCTAGAAATTACATGCAATTCTCCAAGAATATCCAATGGTTCTTTCCGACCTCAAAGAACTGTATATCATGATGGGGATCTAATTCGAATTCGGTGTGACAGTGGATTTACTTTTGAACCAGACAATGGAGAACAAGTGGTTGAATGCACAAAAAATGGATGGTCACCTTCACCAAAATGTGTCAGTAAGTAGAACTTGTATGTGTTACTATTATTGTAAATGGGCCCCACTATTTAACTCTGCAGAAAGCTACTTTTAAACATTATTTTAAGTAACTTTCAGTTATTTTTGACTAAGGTAGGGGACTCCAAGCCATGTGGCCTGTTTGGAACTGGGCGATGTGAATGGCTGGCCAGTGCACACACATGTATGTGCAGTTCAACTTGCATGAACAATGTGATGTCTTGCATGCATGCAGATTGACTTGCACGAGTGGCGGGCCAGCACGCATGCACAGCTCAACTTGTGTGAGTAATGGGCTGGTCCCATCTCCCCCCTCTGCCAGGCCACCAAGCCATAAACGTTGGGGACCGCTGGACTAAGTGGTATATCTTACCCAGAACATTGTAGCAGATTTTGCACATATCTAAAGTGGTTATTTAGTTGCAGCATGATACAGGAGACATGATAGGAGGATGTGCTATCAGAACAGAATAAAAGAAAGACAACCCTTAATCTGCCTAATCAGGTATTTCCCTGGGAATTTCCTGACTCCATCTGTCTAAAGATTTTTCAATGTTTTGTATGCAGCTTGCCCGAGCAGTCTTTTGGCCCATTTATTCTTGGCTTTAAAAAGGCAATTTCCTCTGGCCCCACTGTTTTTCTACAGAGACTGATGGCTCTGCATGATATGGTATCAGGTATGTGAGCGCAGAAGCCATATGGTGGCGGCACTAGCACTGGCAGCAGCCATATTTGGGGGGAGGCTTTTGATGTGGACCACCGGACACATCTGCTCCATCTCATGTGAGTGGGACAGGGCAGGTGACTGCCCAACACATCCTGCAAGCCGGACTGCATGCCTCTCTCCTGTACCTCTTCCTTTGGCTACTGCTGCCACTGTAGGCAAAGAGAAGGTGAGGAGGGTGTGGTGCAGCTGCTGCATCCACTCTCTTTTCACTTGTGGTTAGAGAGCAGGTTGCTGCTGGTCATCTTGGCCCTCTCATGGGTTTTGCCCTTGGCCCACATGTGGAGTGCATTCCCATTGCACGCCCAACACACCTTGGCACTACTGAGGTCACCAGAAGCTTGAGCAGGTCCATTAGACCATTGCTTCCCAGAGCATCAGACCTGCCCAGCCCTGGTGCCTCCCCCCATCTCTTCTGGGCATGGGCAGCCAGGGCTCCGATGTGGATATGATTTTCCCCACTTGTGGTGGTAGGTTTTTGCATCCTGGGCCTGGGCGTGCTTTACCACCTCTACTCAACTTTAATCAATTTCTTCAGTTTTTTCCTTGCTAAAGAAAATGTATGTAAATGTAAATGCAACATAAATTATACTTAAATAATACAATATTAATTTATGCTCTTCTGATTTAATCATATCTCTCAAAATCTCCTGTGATACAAGTAGTCCTTGACTTACAAGAGTTCATTTAGTGAACATTCAAAGTTACAATGTCATTGAAAAAAGTGACTTATGACCTTTTTTCACACTTACAACTGTTGCAGCATCCCCTTGATCACATGACCGAACTTCAGATGTTTGGCAAGTGGTTCATATTTATGACGGTTGCAGTGTCCTGATCTCATGTGATCAGCTTTTGTGACCTCCTGACAAGCAAAGTCAATGAGGAAGCCAGATTCACTTAACAACCATGTTACTAACTTAAAAAACACAATGATTCCCTTAATAATTGTGGCAATAAAAGTCATAAAATGGGGAAAAATGATTTAACAAATGTTTCACTAAGCAACATACATTTTCGGCTCAATTGTAGTCGTAACTCAAGGACTACCTATATTTAGAATTGTTGTATTCCTTGACTTACAACCGGGGATTCCCTGCCTGTCAGCCAGCAACAGCCAAGCCGCGTCTGATTGGCTAAGACGCGGCTTGGCTGAAGAACGGGCGGTTTCTCGCTCCCCATTGGTTTCCCTGCTTGACAGCTCCGTATAAATAGCTGTCAAGCAGGGGAACGGTGCTTCTCTCCTGTATTGCTTGTTGCAAGCCTGTTATTATTAAAAGGTTTAAATTCACCTCGCGGTGTCAGTCTCTACTTCCTCGCCTATTTAACACTGGCGACGAAGGTGGGATCTAGCGGCTGCTGACCCACCATGCTGACCACCTCGACAGGCGAGACAAGCAATTTTTTTTCTCCTTCGTTGTTCCGATCTCTGAGGTGCTGGGATGGCATCAATGCCTCCGTTCGTGCCATTTGGGACTGCCGGGGAGTCCTGGGACGCCTTTCTTGAAAGGTTCGAATGTTTCCTCATAGCGAATGGAAACAGAAACATTCCAGCTGATGAAAAATGCAGCTTCTTCCTGAGTTGCTGTGGGCTGGCAATGTTCGGTGCCGCCAGAGCCCTGGCGGCCCCTCAGCCGGTCCATTCTCTTGACTGGGACACGCTCACCCGCAAGCTCCAACACCACTAAGCTCCAATCCCTTCATGGATCGCCCAGTGCTATGCCTTCCGGCGTTGCGTCCAGAAGCCGGAGGAATCTATTAGTCAGTTCCTCCAGGCTCTCCACACCTCCGCCATGCAATGTGAATTTACGAACATCGATTCGGCGTTGGTGGAGCAGTTCGTGTTTGGGGTGAAGGACATTCGCCTCAGGCGGCGCCTGCTGGCCCGCGCTGAGGTGACTCTTCAGGAGGCAATCGCAGAGGCCAGAGCAGCTGAGCTCTCTGACGAGTCAATGGCGGAGATGTTCCAGCTGCCGCCACCGCCTCCTGGCCGCACCTGCCTGGTGGACGAGCTAGTTCTCCTGCCTGATGACCTGGAGGAGGAGAACATGGTTGCCCGCCTCGCTCAAGCTTCAAGGCGTCGAACGCCTCGGCGATCCCGCCAAGGCGCTACCGCTTGCCTGGGCTGCGGCGGCAACCATGACCACGCCGCTTGCCCCTTCAAAGCCGCCATCTGCCGCCATTGCCTCAAGAAGGGGCACTTGGCTCAAGTCTGCCAGGCAACCTTGTCTCTGCTCCAACGCCCTGAGGACTTCACCCTGTCCTCCACCACCGCGCCGCGTCCAGCTTCCCAGCAGGCTCACCGTCAGCAAAGACCCCAGGATTGCTGCTTCGCCGTAGAGACAGACCTTCCGGCCACCCCTGCAGAGTCAGCCTTCCACGTGTCTGCAGGTGCAGGACGCATCAAAGCCTCCATGGCTCAGGACCTAGTTACTTACGGGATCGTATTCTGCCCCATACATCCCTGCGACCAATTCGCTCGCACAGAGAGGGACTCCTCCAGGTGCCGTCCACCAGACAGTGCCGAGGGGCGGCGCCTAGGAGTAGAGCCTTCTCTGTGGCGGGCCCAGCCCTGTGGAATGACCTCCCCCCGGATATTAGGACTACCTCTGATCTCCACTCCTTCCGTGTAAAGCTCAAGACCCACCTATTTCAAGTAGCTGGCCTGGCTCAACCATAGTTTGAACATATCGCTCCTGACGGGTTTTTTATTTTTGTAATTTATTTATTTATTTAATTTATTTAGGGGATTTTAATATTGTGATTTTAATTGTCTCCATTCATTTGTCCACCTCCTCTTTGTATACGTCTTTGTATACGTCTATATTATATGTATGTCTGTCCATACTTGTATTTTTATGTTTTTATTGTACGCCGCCCCAAGTCCTTCGGGAGAGGGTGTGGCTAAGAAATTATTATTATTATTATTATTATTATTATTATTATTATTATTATTATTATTATTATTATTATTATTATCCTGATTGAGGGCTCTCCCTGCATGATGGAGGTCGACTCGGGCTCGTCCCGGTCCCTCCTCTCCTGGGCAGAGTTCTCCCGCCTCTGTCCAGGGGTCCTAAAGTCTCAGCTCTCCACCCCGGACATTTCACTCAGAGACTACCAGGGGACTCTAATTCCCACCCTGGGCTGCTATTCTGTGAGGGTGGAGTATGGGGAATTCGCAAGGTGCCTACCTGTCCTGGTTGTAGAGAAGCCCCTACCGGCTCTATTGGGCCTGGATTGGTTCCCTGCCCTGGGGTTGTCTGTACATGGGGTGTGTCAGGTAATTGCCACGCCTCCAGACGTCGCCGACGTATTGGCAGAATACGCTGACGTTTTTGACGGAAAATTAGGAACCTATAAGGGCAGCCCCATCTCCCTCAACCTAGACCCTCAGGTTGCCCCTATTAGGCTGAAGGCCCACAGGGTGCCTTTCGCCTTGAGGGCCAAGGTGGATGCCGAACTTGACAAGCTTATAGTGCAGGGCGTGTTGGATCCAGTCGACTATTCCAGATGGGAGACTCCAATTGTGGTCCCCGTCAAAGCTGACGGCTCCATACGCCTCTGCGCTGATTTCAAGTTGACTATCAACCTTGCCCTCCAGGCGAACCCCTATCCAGTCCCTGTGGTGCAGCACCTGCTCCATTCCTTGGGGCAGGGCTGCATCTTTGCCAAACAGGACATGGCGCAGCCCTACGAGCAGCTCCCGGTGGATGACGATGCGGCGGCTGCTCAGACCATCGTCACCCACTGTGGGGCTTTCCACTGTCGCCGCCTTCAATTTGGCGTCTCCGTTGCCCCCGGGATCTTCCAGAGTCTCATGGAGCGTTTGCTCCATGGGCTCCCTGGCGTGGTTCCATATTTCGATGACGTCCTGATCACCGCTAGCAGCCGATCAGGGCTCATCGAAATATTGCAGAAGGTCCTCGACCATTTCAGGGGCGCGGGTTTAAAACTTAAGCGCAGCAAATGCTCATTTGCTATGCCTAGGGTGGACTTCCTGGGCTTCACCATTGACGCCCAGGGCATCTACCCTACCCCGTCTAAAGTAGCAGCCATCCGGAACGCCCCCATGCCTGCCTCCAAAGTGGAGCTGCAGGTGTTCCTCAGCTTGCTTAATTTTTACGCGCCTTTCCTACCGCATAAGGCATCACTAGCTGAGCCGCTGCATCGGTTGCTCGACCGATCCGCGGCTTGGCGCTAGGGCAGTCGCGAAGCGCATGCATTCGCGTCTGTCAAAGACATGCTGACATCAGAGGCAGTCCTCGTCCAGTATAGCGACAGGTTGCCTCTGACTCTAGCTTGTGACGCTTCCCCCGTGGGTTTGGGGGTGGTCCTGAGCCATGTCCTGCCCAATGGCTCGGAGGCCCCCATCGCTTTTTACTCCCGGACACTCTCTCCTGCCGAAAGGAATTACAGCCAGATTGACAAGGAGGCTCTGGCTGCAGTGTCCGGAATTAAAAAATTCCACGATTACCTGTATGGTCGGCATTTTACGCTGTTCACCGACCACAAGCCACTCCTTGGGCTTCTGGCTGGAGACAGGCTGACCCCTCCCATCCTCTCCCCTTGGATGACCCACTGGATGGAGTTCTTGGCTGCCTACAGCTACTCCCTCCAGTACCGTCCAGGGAAGCATCTTGGACACACTGATGCCCTCAGCCGCTGTCCCCTTCCCGTCACTGACCCGCAGACAGTGCCTTGCCTGTCTGTCTTGGCCATTGCTGACCTTGCCCTTCCGCTCTCCTCGAGTGAAGTGGCTGCCCTTTCCAGGGCTGACCCCCTCCTTTCCCAGGTGATGACGTGGGTCCTGCGGGGGTGGCCTGAAGGGCCGGTGTCCTAGGACCTCTGACCCTTCAAGGCCCGGCAGTTGGAGCTGTCACTCCACAGTGGGTGCCTCCTGTGGGGTGACAGGGTGGTCATTCCACCCAGCCTTCGCCACCAGGTGCTGTCTCGCCTCCATGAGGGCCACCCAGGCATAGCACGGATGAAAGCGCTGGCTCACAGCTATGTCTGGTGGCCTCGCTTGGATGATGAGATCGCATCCTGGGTGGCCAGGTGCTTCCCCTTCCAATTTTTCCGCCGGCACCACCGGCGGCCGCGCCCAAGGAATGGGAACTGCCCCGCGGACCGTGGTCATGCCTGCACCTTGATTTCGCTGGTCCCTTCCGAGGCCAGATGTTCCTGGTCGTGGTGGACGCATACTCACGCTGGGTGGAACTCATTCTCATGACTTCCACTACAACTGACTCCACTGTCAGAGCGTTGACACGTCTGTTCGCCACCCACGGCTTGCCAGACGTTGTCGTGTCTGTCAGCGGGCTGCAGTTCGCGTCCACCGCATTCCAGGGGTTTCTGGCCTCCCAGGGCATCTGCCATGCCCCCGTCACACCTTATCATCCTGCCAGCAATGGCCGGGTGGAATGAGCTGTCCGCTCGGCCAAAGAGGCCCTCGGCCGGATGGACAGTGGCGATTGGCCTGCAAGGGTGACTGCTTACCTACTGGTACAGCACTCCACCCCTGCCCCCACTCCGGAAAGTCTGCAGCCGAGCTGCTGATGGGCCGGCGCCTGCGGACCACCTTTGATAGACTGCACCTGCTCTATTCCAAGGAACAGCCTGGCAACCTGGGGCCCCCTCCCTGCAGTTTTTTGGTTGGGGATCCGGTCTGGGCAAGGACATTTACGGGGGATACGAGGTGGGTGCCTGTCACCATCACTTCCGTAACTGGTCCCTGTTCCTACAGGCTCCACCTGCCAGATGGTTCAGAGTGGCGGTGCCATGTGGACCAACTAAGGCGCCACCAGCTACCGGAGGTCCACGACGACCTGGCGAGGTCGACCACCAGTGTCTCGCAACCGGCCTCCGTCTCGACACTGCAATTTCCCCTGCCGCCGTGGCCGTTGGTCAACCCCCAAATGCCCCGGGGGCCCGCCTACCCAGACACCATCTGCCGGCCACCACCTTCTCTGGAGCCCTGCCCCATTCGGCAAGCTCCTCCTTCCACCTTCCCCTGGCCTTCCCTGATCCAGGCCAGTCCTACCCAGGAACCTCGATCCAGTTTCCAAACTCAAACCCGTCTTCGACCGTGCCCCCTCGGCCCAGCTTACCTATTACGCAGACTCCATCGCTGTAAGTAGGCCCTGGAGATGGCACCCGGAGCTCCTCCCGCAAGGAGGAGACCTCCTCCTCCGCCGATGACTTACCCAGTTCTGCGGTGTTCTGGGCGGGTCCGGCGCCGCCCAGCATATTTACACGATTACATATGCGCAACTTTGGCGCATGCATCCTCGCTGGGGGGGAAGAAGTGTTGTGTTCCTCGACTTACGACCGGGGATTCCCTGCCTGTCAGCCAGCAACAGCCAAGCCGCGTCTGATTGGCTAAGACGCGGCTTGGCTGAAGAGCGGGCTGTTTCCCCATTGGTTTCCCTGCTTGACCCCTCTGTATAAATAGCTGTCAAGCAGGGGAACGGTGCTTCTCTCCTGTATTGCTTGTTGCAAGCCTGTTATTATTAAAAGGTTTAAATTCACCTCATGGTGTCAGTCTCTACTTCCTCACCTATTTAACAAGAATTGTATTTAAAAATGCATTGGACTTCTGAAACAGACAGTCTCCCATGAATGAATTCTTTGCAAAGGTTAGGGTAAACTGAACAAGGGTTTTGCAGGTTAACTTTTTAAAACTGCTATTGATAGTGATATGCTGTTTTTTTAAACTCCTTTCATAGAATATCTGTATATTGAGCAGATCAGAAGAAGGGCTGAGAAAATATCTACAAACCCCTCACATCTGGATATAAACTGTTTCAACACCCCCCACAGGATGTCACTCTAGGGCAGTGATGGTGAATCTCTTTTGGCTCGAGTTCGAAAAGCAGGGGGAGCGCAGGGGGGTCATGTGCGGGCATGCCACACCCATAATGCTATGCACACAACCACAGAGTGCATGTGCGCATGACCAGTGCTCCCTACCATTTTTGGCGTGCTTTTTTTCACCCTCCCCAGGCTTCAGAGGCTTTATAGGAGCATGGGGAGGGTGAAAACAGCCTCCCCGCCAGAGTCCCTCTGGAGGCTTCAGGAGCTACCCTGAAGCCTCCGGAGTGCAAAAGAAATGGCCCTACGGGTAAACTAAAAGTTTGGGAACTGACTTCTGGTTTCCTTGTAGGGCCAGTTTAAACCCTCTGGAGCCTTCAGGGGCCTTCCAGACTTCCGGTTTGCTCATAGTGCCGGTTTAAGCCCTCCGGAGCCTTCAGGAGGCTTGCCTGAAGGCTGTGGAGGACTAAAAACAGCCCTACGAGCAAACCGGGACTTTTTCTTCTTTAAATACCCGCTTCTCTGAGTTTAGAATTCTATTTAGGCTTGATTTTAATGATTTATTCATATTTTTTATAATTTCACATAGTTCTTCAAATTCCTACCTTTCCATAATGTCCAGTCCCAAAGTTACAGTTAGTTATACAATTCTTATTTCATAATTCTTCTGGTCCACCTTAAATTTATCTACTTCAGCTTCTGTGGGGAAGAGTAACGGGAGCCATCTTGGTCTTTTGTTCTTCCTTGATGTCTAGTTCCAACATTGCAGTTAGTTATATCAATCTTATTTCGAGATTCTGGTCCATCTTAAATTTAGTTAATTCACCTACTGTGAAAACGGAAGAGAAGCTGGAGCCATCTTGATCTTTTGCAGATAAAAAGAAAAAAAAAGACTTTGTACTTCCCCAGTTCTTGATTTTGTTATTATTTTTTCCTGGGAAACTTTCTGCTTCTCAGTTATAATTGCTCAAAATATATTAAGTGGAACAAACTTGCATACAGCCAATTTGTGTATGTTTCTCTTCCCTCCTGCTTTTCCAAGTTTTGATTTATGGCAGTTAGTTAATTAAAATTTCCCACACAGGCAAGATTAGGTTATCAGTTGGCAGTAAGGAGATGGTGCTTTTTTCTTGATCTTTCTCCCTTGTTGCATTCCAGCCCTCATTAATTGGAATTGCTTAAAATGTGTTAGTTAGAAGACACTCAGACAAAGTAAATCTTCACGCTCCTAGACGCCTTTAAAAACACAATCTTTTCAAGTCCAAAACCAAATTTAGAGTTTGTGTTTAAGTGAGTTTGTCACTTCTCCTCTTTCCCCTTTCTGTCCAAATTATTTCAAGCAAATAGCTCTCTTTGGGGCTATTGATTCAACCGTCCATTTTTCCCCTTCTTTCTTTTCATAAAAATCCCAATCTGTCCATCAATATTATTTATGCTCTCAAGGTTCTTTGCCTTTTCCAAATTCTGATTTATAGCTGTGGGTTAATAGATCTTACCAGGCTTTCATCTCACCTCTGCATGCTCCTGTTCAGCTGCTTTGGCCTGGAGACAGCTTCTTGTGCAGCCATGGTGCAATGCTGCTGCCCTGGCTCCGATTCAGAGGGCAAATCTCTGACCTACGAGGGACCTGTTGCACTCCCTCTGGGTCTGATGAGACACTTCCCTTTCTTAAACACCCCGCACACACACAGAGGGGTTCTGATCCAAAAACGAACCTTGGAGACAATTTGTCAGAAAGAACTCATTTGAGGCTCTTCGGAGCTCATATTCCCCATGTCTGTCCAGCTGGAGAACTTCAGGTCAACTCCATTTTATTTTATTTTATAACACCTTAGTTTTGCCATTTCTATTAGCTCTGACTTCTAATGATCTACTCTTCCATTGTGGAAATTTCAATACTGTTCCATCTTTTTGCATATAATAATTACCATATACTTTAATATTTTAAAAGTATTTTCTGATTCAGTATACATCATTCCTAATTTAAACATGTTCTAGTTTTTTTTCAATCTTAATCTTTTAAATTTTTTGTAATCATGGTATATTTTTATATCCAAAATTTCTTAGATTTTTCACAAATCCACCACACATAATAAAATCGTTCCTCATGTTTTTCACATTTCTAACATTGATTTCATTTTTATATATGCTGGTCTTGTTGTATTTGGGCCTTTTCCCATGAAAGATTGAGATTGTCTTGGCAACGTTTCGGCGAGGTCTCACTCGCCATCTTCAGGCTGGGTTTTGGGCTTAAAGCATGGTCGGAGCTGCCGTCTTTCTATAAATCATAGTGGGGTATGTGTGGAATGCTGGATTTGTTTCAGTAAGTGGAATGATTGGTTGTGTGGTTGTATCCTGATTGGTAGATTGGTGCTGGTTGTGTGTCCATTGTTGTTTCGTGTTGTAATGGCCTGGGTGGTGGGTGGGGCTCATTTGTTGATTAGGGCTGATTTCAAGATGTCTGGTAGGCGGGAGGTATCGTCACGTTTATTCATGTTGTGGGGGTGTTTCTCTATTTCGATAGCTTCCATAATTATTCTCTTGTTGAAGTGTTCAGTTTTGGAGATTTACCTGGTTCCTTCAAAATTAATTTCATATCCAATCAGCACCAATCTACCAATCATGATACAACCACACAACCAATCATTCCACTTACTGAAACAAATCCAGCAGTGCACACACACACACACCAAGATTTATAGAAAGCCGGCAGCTCCGACCACGCTTTAAGCCCAAAACCCAGCCTGAAGATGGCAAGTGAGACTTTGCCGAAACAATCTCAATCTTACATGGGAAAAGATCCGAATACAACAAGACCAGCATACCTACACTCGTGAAAATCTACATACAAATATGTATGTATGTATGTATGTATGTATGTATGTATGTATGTATGTATGTATGTATTTGTGTTACAACCCCTGGTATGCCCAAATATGCTCCCTTTATTTATTTATCAGAACAAATACAACACAAATATGTAGATAGATGATAGATAGATAGATAGATAGATAGATAGATAGATAGATAGAGGTAGAGGTAGAGATATAGATATAGATATATGATTGATAGATAGATAGATAGATAGATAGATAGATATATGATAGATAGATAGATAGATGATAGATAGATAGATAGATAGATAGATAGATATATGATAGATAGATATATGATTGATAGATAGATAGATAGATAGATAGATAGATAGATGATAGATAGATAGATAGATAGATAGATAGATAGATAGATATTTGTATGTATGCAACAAATACGACACAAATGTGTAGATAGATAGATAGATAGATAGATAGATAGATAGATAGATAGATAGATAGATAGATAGATGATAGATATAGATATAGATATAGATAGATAGATAGATAGATAGATAGATAGATAGATAGATAGATAGATAGATGATAGATATAGATATAGATATAGATAGATAGATAGATAGATAGATAGATAGATAGATAGATAGATATATATATATATATATATGCGTATTCGGGTCATTTCCCGTGCAAGGTTGAGAGTATTTTGGCAACATTTCAATGAGGTCCCACTCGTCATCTTCAGGCTGGTGCCCTCGGCTTCGTGCTTGTGCGAGCAAAATGTGATTGGAGCTGCCGTCTTTCTATAAATATTGGTGTGTGTGTGTGGAGTGCTGGCTTTGTTGCTGTAAGCAGATTGGTTGGCGGTGTTATAATGTCTTGATTAGTTGATGGAGTTGATGTTTGCAGATTAGTAGGTTGTTTCATAACATCCTGTGTGGCTGAGGTACTGGCTGGGTGCCTATTGTTCTTTTGTGTTGTAACGACCTGGATAATGGGCTGTGTGATGACATCCTGAGCTCTATTGTAGTGATATCCTGAGTCCTGTGCTGCAACCTCCTGGGGGGTTGGTTGCATTGTAACATTCTGAGCCTTTGTGTTGTAACCTCCTGAGTTCTGTGATTTAATATCCTGAGCAGATGGCTGAGGTGTAACATCCCGGGCTTTGGTTTGGCTCCAATTTTGCCGTCTGGCTTCTGGATGGTGGTTGCATTTGGTCTATGGGATGGGTTTGGGTTTGAGTCTGGTGAGGGTGATTGGTGGTTGCGTCCTGTGAGGAAATTTTTTCTTCTTTTCTGACTGCTTTCTTGTGTTGCGTTGCGATGCGTGCATTTATTCTCCTATTAGTTTGTCCAATGTCAGAGAGGAGAATAAATGCACACATCACAGAACTCCTATGAAGGAATTCTTTGCAAAGGTTAGGTTAAACTGAATAGGGCTCTTGCATCTTAACTTTTTAAAACTGCTATTGATAATGATATGCTTATTTTTTTTAATATTTAAAGAAATATTGGCATAAATTGATTTGTACTGAAAGATGTCTTTTCAATTTCCCCCCCAGAAAAGTCATGTGGTCGAGCTCCAGAAATCCCCAATGCTTCACTGCAGCAAGAAGATAGAGAACAATATGATTCTGGAAAAATAATAAATTATACATGCAATCGTGGATTTGATACTAAAGAACCTGCTAAGAAAACCTGTAGAAGAGGAGAATGGGTAGGATCTTTCACTTGTAAAGGTACAATAATTTTGTTTTTGAACTTCTCAAGGTAATTGTTTTTGAAACAACATTGTTTTTTAAAAAGTTTTTTTTATTTTCTTTTAATGCAAACATTGAAAAGCGATGCTTAAAGGAAAGAGGGCAAACTTTCTGTCTCACTCTTTCAATCTAGGCAGACTCAGACAAACAGGCATTTGTTGTTCCAGAGAGTGAAGAATTCTGTACGTTGTGTGGGCAAAGAAGGCTAAATTAAATTAACCAATGGAAGCATTATTGGAACTGATCAACATGTGAACAATTTTGTGACTTTAGCTGGCCTAATGTTGATGATATATTTTGTCATAATTTATTTTTGACCTATATTCTATCTCTCTAGAATCATTCAGAAAATTGAAGTTTTATACAAAGTATAAAAACCAAATATAACATCCTCAGTATAATCAACTGTAAAAATAGTAAAGCAACAGAACGGACTAGGCAACCTTTATATTAATCTGTTCTCTCTCATCCAGATCTGATGGTTTCCAAACATCAGCAAAGGATAGTGAGACCATCTCCCTCACAGCCTAGGGTAGAGGACCACAGTTGCATCCATTGCTTTGATATTTCATGACAGGTCGATTGGAAGGGAAAAAGCCAGAATTGTTCATCATGCAGATGTTCACTAGGTAGCTTCTTTTCTACATGCAGTTCATGGAAGGATTTAAATTTCTTGCATTATAATCCAGTTTTCAATATAACATTTCAGAATTGCTCTAATACACAATACCAGCTATGTATCAACATTGTATTCTTATTTATCTTTTACAAACAAAATTAGAGAAGACATTGTATAGAGGTTCTCCCACTCTCCAAGTTAACAATCATCCTACAAAAGAAGTTTCAGAGAAAAGTATTTACACAAACACAACACAGCCATTAATCTACAGCTGTTCAGATATCATGACAGTATTGATTGAAGGCACCTAGGTTTATTTCTTCAAGATGAGTAAAAATAGGTGCTGTAGGAGGAAGAGGAGCTTCCTCTGTCTGTAGCTTCACACTCTCCTCGCCTCAAAGGGAAGCAGCCTCCTTGTATTTTCTATGCTATATGATGTTTGTTGAGAGTTTTGGTTTCAAAAGTGGGAGTATGTTTTCAGACGTTTGCTTTAGGAAAAGTGCATTCTATTTGAATGGGACCACATTTTATTTCCATTTTAGATGTAAGATGTTCTCCCCCTGAAATTGAACATGGTTGGATTACTGGTGTAAGAAAGGCAAAGTATTTCCCTGGGGAGAAGGTTCAGTATCGATGTAATACCGGTTATGTGGTTCTTGGAAATTCTTTCATTACATGTTCGAAGGAAGGTTGGACAGAAATACCACGTTGTACAGGTATTATGTACAGATCTTCACTATGTAGAACTGAAGTTAGAATTGGAAATGAATTTGCTTTTACTTCACCGGCTCTTTCATATTATTTTGAAAAGGTTCTGTCAGGCTTTTTCAATATTTTATAGCTAGAATTGTAAAATTTAATGTCCCTGTGAAAGTAGAATATATTTTCATTAACATTGCTCCTCTTCTGCAAAATTTTGAATTTCTGCTGATATAAATCTATTCAATTCATTTTATAGCTATTTTTTTAAAATCTTATTTGGAAGAGTATGTGTCTTTTGGAGCACAAACATGGATTTCCATTTCTCAATCCTATGATGTCATAGAACATAAAACTGGTTATCATTTTTAAAATATCGTATGTATTGCATATATTATTTATGTTAATATTTATATGTTATTTATGTTAATATATGTATTGCATATATTATTTATGTTAACTTCTCCAACTGTTTTCACGCCTATAGTCATCATTCTACCAAGATATGTAGATTGACCTATTTGCTTAATTTTTTCCATTTCTTAATAATTTGTATTCCTTTTTCCCTTTCAAATTTAACCATTTGAGGGTTTCCTACATTACTCCTCATTGCACCATTCACATGTCTAACATTCATTCAAATCATTTACATTCTCAACCAACAGTGTGACTTCACCCATAAATGAAATTATGTTCACATTCATGTTCCCAACCAATGCAGGCCTCTTTATAAGCATTCATTATACTTTGATAAAGGAATATATAATAATTATGCAACACTGGGTGTGTCTAACTTCTTGCTTAGTTAAGTGTCCCCTTGATAGTCATGCTTGCTTTATATCTCTCTAATACCTTTATTATCATGTTCAGCAACCAATTTTCAACTCTACACAAAATATTCCATAATTTCAAGCCTGTTCCTTTTATCATAAACTCCCTAAATCAACAAACATACAATAGAATTTATTTCTCACATCCAAACATTTCTTAATTTTAGGAAATTAAGAATGTCTTAATTATTGTCCAGATCAAGGACAATAATATTAATTGTATATCCCTGCCCAGCATAAAATCCTGCTGCAGTTCCCCAAATTTGCTCACTGTCACATTTTGTAAGATTACACACTTCTCCCACATATACATTCATAGGAACAATTAATAAACTAACCTCCCTGTAGCTTTTCACTCACCCTTACTATCTTTCCTTTTCCATGGGAGCAATAGCACATTCTTCCAATTTGAGTTGAATATCCATGTGTAATAAGTAGCATTCTGGTCCATTCATTTCAATTCCATCCTTCAACCTATTCCTATTATTTGCATTATAATTTTATAATGGAAAGGATGACATGGGCGATTATCTTCAGGGCCATCCGGAGAATTTTGTGAAATACTTGATGGGAAAAGTTGCTTTTATCTATTCTCAGTAGGAGACCAAACATAGATCAGGTCTATGAGAGATGCCAAGGCTTACCCAGGTATCTGGGAACCATTTGATTCTGTTAGATCTGAGGAAGGGGACAGGGTCCTCAAGGCTGTTAGTACAAGTGTCTGCCTATTAAATCCCTCCTGGCTGGTGAAAACCTCCATGATGTTGACCTCCAGGTGGTGATCAATGAATCACTGCAGAAGGGGGCATCCCTGAGACCCTTTAAGGAGACATTAGTCTGTTCCCTCCTTAGATGTTGTGGATGTTTGAATAGGGCACAACAGGCTTGAACCCTGGTAAGACTATGTTGCTAGGGCTTCTTGGAGCTTGGGATCTGGGAATTTAAAATCTTCAGTTCTGGATGAGGCTGCACTGCCCCAGACAGATCCTGTGTACAACTTGTGGGTTCTCGTGGACTCACAATGCCTGTTCAATGGAACATGTAACATTGCTGTTATATGAGTTGCACTAGTTGATGGTTTGCTTCCGGATTCAATTTAACATGTTGGTTATCATTTTTAAAGCCCTTCATGGCACACGGGACTATTTCACCCCAATGGGATTGGCCCACTCCATTCACTCTGGCAAAAGGAACATGCTGTAGACCTCCTCAGTCAAGGAACTTTGCTAGCAGGATCTAGTAAATGAACTTTCTCTGCCATGTCTCCACAATCTGGAAAATCTTGCTGAGGGATGTGAGATATGCCCTCACCCTCTAGGCCTTCTGGATTTGCCTCAAAGCCTGGCTTAGCCAACTGGCTTGGGGCCATGATGGAATTCTTTACCCTGGAAGTGACTGGTGGACTGAAAAAGAAAATTCCACCCCTGTGATGCTTATGTACTGGTTCCTAGTTTTAGTCAATCTATTAATTTTGATGTTTATAATTTTAAAATGTTTTTCTAATCTTGCTTTTATTGTGTTGCAAGTCATCCAATCAATTCAATAGTTACATGCACAACATCCACATACAACTACACAATTTATTAGTGCAGAGTTTGAACAATTATTAATGGAAAATGGGTGATAAAAATAAGAACTCCTTGTGGGGACATGCCGTTTATCCCAAAGCAATTGTTATTCATTTAAGTACAGATCTGACTTTAGGTATTAAGAAAGTAATGACACTATATTATCTAAATTTGAAAGACAACACAAGGACAACATTAGTAATCATTTTCCATCTATCAATGAATCAAGCTGTATGATATTATTGCTTTTTAAAAATAAGAAATAGTATAATTTTGAAATATAGTTTCTTGTGAATATGTTTAAAATGTGCATTTATGTGTCTCCACTGACATATTTGTCATCATGAGGTGTGTTGCTCAATAGATTCTGTGTCTATTATAGTTATTGAAGGAAGATGTGGACGCCCACCTCCTGTGGAGAATGGAGATGTTGTGGACAGCCCCAAGTTATTCTATTTACATTCCGAAAGTGTATTTTATCAGTGCCAAAATTACTACACAATACTAGGTTCTCCAAGAGTGACTTGTCAACATGGTCGTTGGTCAGAAAGACCAACATGTAGAGGTATAAGTAATATCTCTAATTCTTTATAGATATATTCTTTATAGAGAAATATTGTATTTTGAGAATGGAATAAATTTCATGACATGAGAGGTGTTATGTCAGTATGTTACTGCCAGAAGATATTTTACTGCCTTGTAATTGAATTGGAAGTCATAGTATTATGAACCAAAATAAAGTAACTTTTTCAGGGAGAAATTGCTTCATAGTGGAGAATTGTACAAGATCTTTTGCCATTTGTAAATGTTGCCCTCATTTTGTGAAACCTTCCTGGTGAAATTCTGCTGTCCTAAGCTATATTTAATAATAGACATCTTTTTAGTCAGTGGCATGATTGAAAAAAATCAGATTTTAGTTTACGTGAGTTCAATAGGTAGATTTTCTTTTTCTTAGTATATCACAGATGAGAACACAGGGCCCTCCATCATCACCATCATGTCATTGTCATCAATCAATCAATCAATCAATCATTCCTTGAACAAAAATTACAGAAAGCCATGTTTCCTAACAATCCACTAGGTTATTTTTGAACAATAGTATTAGTTGAATCACTAGGGAACTAAAATTATTAAATTTGGAAGAAGGGGACTGAAATGTTTTTCTTCTTCCTTTTACACATGTAACATTGTCTTGCTTAAATGAGGTTTAGTTCATGACTGATAATTAGCCAAAATAACAAAAGGGGGACATCCATTTATATACTGTAGATCTGTAATCATTTTAGCCTATTGCAACATAGAATTTCCAACCTAAACATTACTCTTTTTATCAAAGGAATTCTTCAGTGTCAAACTTTCTATGTTTCATGTGATCTGTGTCCTTTTGCAGCTGCTTGTACAGCAAGTGAAGAAGAGATGAAACAACGTAATATAAGGCTTAGGTGGACCAATGGGGATAAACTATATTCTACAAATGAAAATGTAGTGGAATTTGTATGTTTAAGAGGCTATGAACTACATCCATCTAGTGGACCATTAAGACTTGCTTGTGTGGAAGGGAAATTTGACTATCCGTATTGCATCCGGTATGTATATTTTCAGAAAAATACTTTAATTCATTAATGTTAACATTTCTTTTCCTTGTCTATATCTATATACTATATATCTCTATCTGTGTATTAGAAAAATCACTTGAAATATTTAAAAGACCTAGGTCTGGCAGCTAAATGTGTGGATGTAATGGTTTCTAAGGTAACTTTGTCTTCTGCATTTCTTCTAAATGCGAACATTTCTTAACATACTTGATTTGAACATTGAGCATTAATAGACAGACTCATAGACTTTGTTTCATATAGCAAAATGAAATTCAATGGTGAAAAAAGTAAGGTTCCTTATTTAGGCAAGAAAAACAAAATTTGTAGTGATACTTTAGGGGGTACCTGGCTGAAAATAGTAACTTGGGGTCTTAGAATCCTAATGGAGAATTACTTAAATATGAGCCAGCAGTGTGCTGCAGCTGCCAAAAAAGTCAATACAGTTCTAGGCTGTATAAACAGAGGGATAGAATCAAGATCATCTGAAGTGTTAATACCACTTTACAATCCAGTTTTGGTTGTCATGATGTAAAAAAGACGTGGAGACTCTAGAAAGAGTGCAGAGAAGAGCAATAAAGATGACTTGGGGACTGGAGGCTAAAATATATAAAGAAGGGGTGATGGAACTGGGTTGTCTAGTTTAATGAAAAGAAGGACTAGGGGTGACATAATAGCAGAGTTCCAATATCTCAGGGGTTGCCACATAGAAGAGGTAGTCAAGTTATTCTCCAAAGCACCTGAAGGCAGGAGAAGAAGCAAAGGATGGAAATGAATCAAGGAGGGAAGAAACTTATATCTAAGGAGAAATTTCGTGACAGTTACAACAATTAAGCAGTGGAACAACTTGCCTCCAGAAGTTGTGAATGCTGGAACACTGGAAGTTTTTAAGAAGAGATTGGATAACCATTTTTCTGAAATGGAATAAGGTTTTCTGCCTGAGCAAGGAATTGGGCTAGGAGACCTCCAAGGTCCCTTCCAACTCTGTTATTTTATTAAGATTCCTGTGATATCAATAAAATTATTTCCATTTAGAGTAGGGGGGGGCTATGGGGATGGGGGTAATAATTAAAAATAATGAGGAATGGAACCGGATTGCTGAATCTGCCAGCATTTCATCTCTTCTAGTCTATTGATCAATCCTGACAGATTCCAAGATGAACACCAGGAGATTTCTTTTTTTTAAAAAAAATGTTGTAAAGTTTTTTACGTTTTCATTTTCACAACAAATAACCACATCAGTGGTGGGTTTCAGAAATTTTTAGAAACTATTCTGTGAGTGTGGCCTATTTTGTGGGTGTGGTTTGGTGGTCATGTGACCAGGCGGGTATGACATCACTCATGCACACTCAGTCACATGACCACCACCCCCAAGCCATGTGGCAAATTTATTTGGGACTCCAATGAAGGGGAGGGGGAAAGAGAGGGGAAAAACCCCTAAAAATAGACAACTGGATGATTAAGGGCTGAAATTAGGGAGATCGGAAGAGGCAGGAGAGAGGGGAATCCAGTAGAAAGCTATCACACACTGGGGAAAGAACTTTGGGAGGTCGGAGGATGCAGGACAGAGGGGAATCCAGGAGAAAGCTATCACAAGCTGGGGGAAGAACTTTGGGAGGTCAGAGGAGGCAGAACAGAGAGGAATCCAGGGGAAAACCCCTGAGCTTGCTGCTGCTGTCTTGTGGATTGTGCTGCTGGACCTCTCCATGCATCTCCCTTCACCACCTTCATTCCCAGGACTTGACACCCAATTGCATGTGTGGCGTGTGCTTGTGTCCTGCAGTCACCCATAGTGCCTCCACACCACCCTGGGTTCCTCCTTTTGCATTCTGTTTTTTGTGCCTTCGGGTGGGGGGAAAAGGGCCCTGCATGACATCCTGGCTCTGCGCTCTGCTCTACCTGCAGGCATGAAAACGGACCAAAAATTTTTTGGCTGCTTTTAGCAGCCTCTCTCCTATAGAGTTGCCCATTTTAGGTGCTCGTTTTCCTACTTGGAAGCCAGGCTGTGCTGCCCGCTGACGCTTTTCCTTCCCCATCCGGGAAGACGAGGAATGTGAGGGAGACCCCTCCCCCCATGGATGGTTCCAGACCAGCGGAGCCTCGTCCTTCTTTTTAACCAGGCAGCTGTCAGAGAGAAGAGGGTGTGTACCCTTGGGCTTGTGCAGAGCCGCATCCTCGCTTCCTGTTCTTTGGATGCTGCACAAGCCATGTGGCGTCTTCTGCCCTCTTTTCCCTTGACAGCTGCCTGGTTAAAAAGAAGGATGAGGCTCCACTGGTCCGGAGCCCATCAGGGAAGACGAAGAACGCGAGGGGAACCCCTCCCTCCGCGGATGGCTCCAGACCAGAGGAGCCTCATCATTCTTTTTAACCAGGCAGCTGTCAAGGGAAAAAAGGGCAGTGCACACCACATGGGCTTGTGCATCAGCCGAAGAACAGGAGGCAAAGATTCAGCTGTTGCACAAGCCCACAGACACACACTGTCCTCTTCTCTCTGACAGCCACCTGGTTTGCTGAATCCGGTGCGGTGACAGGACTCTTTCCTTCACTGGCAGCCGCTTCTTGTTATCTCTGCCATGCTGAAAAGAAGCCGGTCTTTGGAAAGAACCTCTCCCTCCAGAGAACCCATGCCGGGAGACAAAAGGTGGCGGGCTGGTTTGAATGTGGAGGGGTGGGCAGTTTGGGGCCAGCACCCCCTTCGCTAATTAGGGCAGGCAGAGAAAGAGACCCCCCCCTTCCGAAACGTTTGAATGAAGGAGGCTGCAGGCTCCTTTGCCCTCAGCTATACAATCTCCTTTCGTTCTCTGCTGCCCAAAGGAGTGAATGAGGCAGATGGACAATGAAAGGAGATCGTGTCGGACCTGGGTCAAGTGTTCCAACTGGTTCTAAACAGCACGGTAGATTTGTGGAACTTCTTCAACCGAACTGGTTAGAACCGGCAGGAACCCATTCCTGAACCACATGTATACAATTACATAACCAACATTGTATTATATTGTTAAATGTTTACATCAATTCATTTTACTGTCAACTCCCAAAAATGATTATTAGCTTTTCTGCTCTCCATACACTGTATTTGTACCCTCTCCATCACTCCCCCCTGGTTCCCGCGGCTTGGCATCTTCGGGACACTGGTAGGTTGGTGAGCGGTGCTCTGCCTGGCTGGAGGTGGAAAGTTCTCCAGGGGCCTTATTTGCGGGAGAGGGCTTATATTTTTGCCTACCAGAAACATGTGGCATGGCCTTATTAGCAGGACATGTCGTATTTTCGGGGAAACACGGTAAGACTTTATTTTACCAACCTTGGAAGGATGGAAGGCTAAGTCAATCTTGAGCTTATCAGGATCAAACTCCTGGAAGAGGAAATGCAGAGTTAGCCTGCAATACTGCATTCTAACCACTGCGCCACCATTGCTGTGTAATCATACATTATATATTACATGTAAAATAACATATCCCACAAAATATTTCTAAGTTTAAAATAAATGGAAAAATAAATTGAACAAGAAGACTCTCTGAAATGAATTGGACCAGATTGATTGATTATCCATCACTTCTGTTGACTTCAAGAGACTACTAGATCCAACCAAAGAATTTACTTGCTTTCTGTTGAAAGCTTTATAGTGCACACTGATTAAATTTGTTGCACTGAGCAATGTGAAATCAATGAAAATAGCCCATTGAAGTTAAATTAGACTTTCCAGTCATTTCATTCTCAGGTCAGAGGGATCTCCTGGTCTTCAGTTTTGGAATCTGACGGGATTCAGCATCAGATTAGTAGAGATGAAACGATGGGTGATGTTTGTGCCTCCTTGTCCCATGACTCTTTGTTTTTAAGTATTAACCCTACTCCCCATAGAACTTCTTTCCCACTGCTCTAAATGGAAGGAATTTCATTGGTATCACAGGAAATTTATTATATGATGGGGTTTGCATTTGAAATTGCAATGAATACAAATGGTATTAGTGAAATACAAATTTTTGCCGAAATTTACATGTAAATATGAAATATTTCTATAGTGGACATTTTATTGAAAATCTTCTTTGTTTTTTTTTAAAACAAAGTTTTATTGGTTTTTAGGGAATAAAAAGGAAAGGGGTAATGGAAAAGGTTACAAATTTTGGCAGTTGCAGTGTGCGGCAGGTGTCCCCTCCCCCATACTCATAGTATACATTTAAACAAAATTCAATACCAAATAGCAATATTTAGTCAGCAAATAAATTCAGGTAATAATTCCAATCAATTTATGTCAAGCAGATTTTCTTGCTCATTTTTGTGATCTGAGTTTTCTTGGTGTTGCCCCTTCTCCCCCCGCCAGCAGAGCTCCGGCCCCTCCCGTGTCCTGTGTGTCTGTTGTGAGATCATCTGGCTTATCTAGGAGTGCTTTATTTTTTTCCATAAAGGCCTGTGCCTCTATGGTTGTCTTGATTCTAACTCTTGTATCCTCCCAGAATATTAGCATACCTTCAGACATCAGCCATCTGAACCACACCCCCTTCTGGTAAAGTTTCCTCGCTAATTGCAAGTAGTTTTTTCTTTTCTCCCTCACTTTCTTGGGGATCTGTTTCAGAATGGTTATTTCCCTATCTTGGTATTTCAAAGCTTGCCCCCTTTGTGCACTCAGAATTTCATCTCTTGTGGTCTTTCTGAGAAATTTAATTTGTACCTCCCTGGGTACATTGTGTGTTCTAGCATATGCTCAATTTACTCTATAAACCAGATCTAGTTCCCACCCCATCTGTTGCTTCTCTTTCTGAATGTATTCAGCCAAAATGCTTGTCATAACGTCCCTTAAATCTTCATCATCTGTCTCAACCACATTTTGAAATCTAAGATAAAAGGACATTCTTTCAAATTCTATTTTCATCTGTTGGATCTCAAGTTCTTTGTTCCCCTTCTGCAACCCTTCCATCTCCCCCCTCATCTCAGCTGTCCCCCCCTCCAAAAGATCCAGTCTCTGTGAGTTTTTACTGGTCTGGTCCTGGTTCTCTTTAAGCTCTTCTTTCATCTCTTTCAATTGCCTTTTTATCTCCTCTTGTCCCTTTAAAATTTGTTGAAACATTTGTTGAAAATCTGTCTCAGTAGTTTTGGGCTGCATCAGAGATGTTATCGTTGATTGTGTACTGGGACTAGATGTTGTAGATGTCGGGGCACAGGCAGCAAAGCCGGGCTTCCCAGGAGGTGGTTTTTTAGGTGACATTGTATGAGCAATAGAGATTTCAGAGTCACTACGGAGAAAGATCAGTCAGAGGGGGAAAACCGCCAGGAGAGTTCGAGAGACTAAAGGTCCAGGCAGAAGGAGATTTTTCTGGTCACAATTTCTGGCAATAGAGTAATAAATCTTTCATTCCAGGGAGTCCAGGAAATCCAAATCAACAAGAGATTTGTCTGAGTAGCACGGAGACAAAGACCAGAAGCCTGAAGTTCTATAGGTGGAGTAAGTTTTCACTGTTTATAAAGACAACGGAAGTGTACCATCTTGCCCTGCCAGCTTCGGAGTTAGGAGGCATAACAAAAAGTTTTCAAATTTTGCAAAGTTTTCAGATCATCATTTCATTTATAGGATTATAGTCCAAAATTCGCCTTTGCTATGAGCGTGGAGTCATTAATTGGCTCTCTCCCTGCCTCCTCCCCTAGGGCTGAGAGCAAAAAACAGTTTACAGCTGCCTGTCCGAGGGGGGTGGGAAATCCCCCTCCCTCCAGCCGCGCTTCTCCAAACCACGTTGAAAGAAGGTTTTAAATAGCTGGCAGTTTCTTTGTAAGCAGGCAAAGGGAATGGGGAGAAGTTTCCGCCTCACCGCACCGCAGCCGCGTCCTTCTAATCGCTCATTCTTCCAGCTGCCACCTCACGAACACGCCGGAACGCCTCCCCATCATGCTTCCTGATGCCTAGGGCGATGCGGGGCCCCCCCGGCCGCCACCAACTCAGGGGATCCCCCGCAGTGTCGCCCCTTCGGCAGGAGCCTCTCCGGGGCATCCTGTGCCCCCCAAGGGGTGAGGGGCCCACCGGGAAAGCGCGGGGCGAGCAGAGCCTGCCCGTTGCGATCAGCAGCCGGAACCGGAAGTGAACATCTTCTTTGTTGATAATACAATAATACAATAGTAGAGTTGGAAGGGACCTTGGAGGTCTTCTAGTCCAACCCCCTGCCTAGGCAGGAAACCCTATACCGTTTCAGACAGATGGCTATCCAACATCTTCTTAAAGACTTCCAGTGTTGGGGCATTCACAACTTCTGAAGGCAAGCTGTTCCACTGATTAATTGTTCTAACTGTCAGGAAGTTTCTCCTCAGTTCTAAGTTGCTTCTCTCCTTGATTAGTTTCCACCCATTACTTCTTGTTCTACCCTCAGGTGCCTTGGAGAATAGTTTGACTCCCTCTTCTTTGGGGCAACCCCTGAGATATTGGAACACTGCTATCATGTCTCCCCTACTCCTTCTTTCTCTTAAGCTAGACATACCTAGTTCCTGCAACCGTTCTTCATATGTTTTAGTCTCCAGTCCCCTAATCATCTTTGTTGCTCTTCTCTGCACTCTTTCTAGAGTCTACCCACCTTTTTTACATCATGGCGACCAGAACTGAATGCAGTATTCCAAGTGTGGCCTTACCAAGGCATAATAAAGTGGTATTAACACTTCACGTGATAGAAATAGAAATAGAAATTTAATTTGTTAGCCACGTCCTCTCCGCAAGGGACTCGGGGCGGCGTACAATAAAATATACATACATACATATAAACATAAAAATACACACATATACATACATATACATACATACATGCATGGAGGAGGTAATAATTAAAAATACATTACATTAATAATAATAAAAATTAGTCATTAAAAATACCCCGAAATAATAATACAATTTAAAAAGGACTGTCAGGAGGAAAAGGATAAAACTACGGTTGAGCCAGGCCAGACAGTTGAAAGAGGTGGGTCTTGAGCTTTACACGGAAGGAGCGGAGATCGGAAGTAATCCTGATATCAAGGGGGAGGTTATTCCACAGGGCTGGGCCCATCAAAGAGAAGGCCCTGCTCCTGGGTGTCACCCCCCCGACACTGTTTAGCGGACGGCACCCGGAGAAGTCCCTCTCTGTGTGAGCGGATTGGTCGTAGGGATGTATGGGGCAGGATGCGATCTTGATTCTATCCCTCTGTTGATTCATCCTAGAACTGTGTTGGCTTTTTTGGCAGCTGCTGCACACTGCTGGCTCATATTTAAATGGCTGTCCACTAGAACTCCAAGATCCCTCTCACAGTTACTACTATTGAGCACGGTACCACCTATACTGTACCTGTGCATTCCGTTTTTGTTGCCTAAATGTAGAACCTTACTCTTTTCACCATTGAATTTCATTTTATTAGATAGTGCCCAATGTTCAAGTTTGTCAAGATCCTTCTGTATCTTAAGCCTGTCTTCAGGCTATTCCTGCCAGCTTGGTGTCATCTGCAAATTTGATGAGTTCCCCATTTATTCCCTCATCCAAATCATTGATGAAGATGTTGAAGAGTACTGGGCGTGAAACAGAGCCTTGGGGTACTCCACTGCATACCTCCCTCCATGTAGATTCAGTTCCATTGAGGACTACACGTTGAGTGCGGTTGGTCAGCCAGTTACGAATCCATCTGGTGGTGATGCTGTCTAACCCACATTCTTCTACTTTATTTAGTAGTAGGTTATGGACTACCTTATCAAAAGCCTTACTGAAGTCCAAGTAAACTATATCAACGGCATTCTTCTGGTCCACTAGTTTTGTCACATTATCAAAGAATGCAATAAGATTAGTCTGGCATGATCTGTTTTTGACAAACCCATGTTGGCTTTTGGCTATTACTTTGTTTACTTCTAGGTGTTCTCTAATTCATTGCTTGATTATCTTTTCCAGAATCTTTCCTGGTATTGAGGTCAGACTGATAGGTCTATAGTTTCTTGGATATATTTTTTTCCCTTTTTTTGAAGGTGGGAACCACATCAGCTCTTTTCCAGTCCTCTGGTAGTTCCCCGGTGTTCCAAGATCTCTGAAAGATATAATTCAGTAGTTCTGAGATCTCGTCTGCTAGTTCCTTCGGAATCCTGGGGTGTAATCCATCCAGTCCTGGTGATTTGAACTCATCTAGGGTAGACAGGTGCTCACATACCATTTTCTTCCCTATTTCAATTTGTGTTCCTAATCTGATTTTTGTGGTTCTGCTTTTGATAGGTTGGACTGTTTTATCCCTTTGTGTAAAGACAGATGCAAAACATGAGTTAAATAGTTCTGCTTTCTCCCTGTTGCTTGTCACCTTCTTGCCACTTTCTCCTAGCAATGGACCAATTGTTTCCTTAACTTTTTTCTTGTTTTTAACATGTTGGAAGAAGTTTTTTTTGTTAATTTTTACTTTTGTGGCAAGCCTTTCTTCATTGTGAGCCTTAGCTTTCCTCACTTCATCTTTACAGGCTCGGGCTGTTTGCTGATATTCTGCCTTAGTTATGTCCCCCTCCTTCCACTTTTTATACTTACCTTTTTTGTCTTTCAGTTTGTCAGATAGTTCTTTATGCAGCCATGCTGGCTTCTTTTGGGAGCTGTTATTTTTCTTCTTCATTGGTATTGTGCTAGACTGGGCTTTTGTAATCTCATTTTTCAAAATTTCCCAAGCTTCTTGAGTTGTTTTCCCCTTGAGGATTCTCATCCATGGAATTTTTCCCAAGCTCTCTCTAAGTTTATTGAAATTAGCTTTCTTAAAGTCCAAGACTCTAGTTTGGCTTTGTTCTACTACTTGTGTTTGGATAATGTTGAATTCCAATATTGCATGGTCACTTGCCCCCAGGGTTCCTATGGCTTCAACACCTTCTATCATTTCCTCTCTGTTAGTGAAGATTAAGTCCAATATGGCTGATCCCCTTGTTCCCTTCTCTACTTTTTGGAAAACAAAGTTGTCTACTAGGTTTGTTAGGAACCTGTTGGATCTTCCACTTGGTGCAGAGTTTGTTTCCCAGTTGATATCAGGGTAGTTAAAATCTCCCATTACTATTGTGGTGTGCTTCCTGCATACCTTAGTTAGCTGACTAGCAAAAAGTTCATCTACTTCCTCTGCTTGGTTGGGTGGCCTGTAGTATAGACCTAGGGCAATGTCATTTCCCCCACAACCTTTAATATTGACCCAAATGCATTCAAGATAGTTCTCATCATTGTTGTGTTCTATTTCTGTAGAGATGTAGTTATTTCTTATATATAGTTCAACTCCACCTCCTCTTTTATTTGGTCTATTTCTTTTAAATAATTTAAATCCTTCTAGCTGTATGTTCCATTTGTCAGTTTCATCCCACCAAGTTTCTGTAATGGCAATAATATCGTATCTGCCCTCTTTTACTTGAATTTCTAATTCGCCCTGTTTATTCCTCATACTCTGTGCATTGGTGTATAGACATTTGAGTCCATTTTGATTGACCTTGTGTTTACTTTCTACATAACCTCTGTTATGCCTGACTGCCCCTATTTTCTTGCCACTTGTGTGATTCATGCACATGGTATGGCAATCACTATTAAATGCTTGGTTTTGCTTGACAGCAGGAGTGATAATCTTACCCACACACACATCTGTGTTACATGCACTTGTAACCCTATGAATTTTAGTTTGCTGGGGACAGAAATGTTCTGTATCTATTAATTCTCTGTCCCCGCTCTTCAGTTTAAATGTTTATCAAGAAAATCTGTGAATTTAATGCTAAGTAACTCAGTCCCTTTCCTGGATGGGTGCAACCCATCTCTTTTGTACAGGTTTTCATTGGACCAGCTACAGGCATCATGATTAATAAAACCAAAGCCTTCCCTTTTACACCACTCCTTTAGCCAAACATTAAACTCTGCTACACGCTGGCCCTTCCCTTTTTGTTCCTTATATACAGGTAAAACCTCTGAAAAGATAAGCCTACAACCTATACTATTAAGTTCATACCCCAAGTTCTGGAAATCATTCTGCACAGAAAGTACATCTTTTTGGGACAGATCATTTGTGCCAAGATGTATAATAGCATCAACGTCACAGTCCTTACTTGCATTCTTGACTATCTTAAGAATATGCCTCTTGTCTCTGCTGGCAGTAGCACCTGGCAGACACCTGACCTCTTTTAAAACCTCCATATCCTCTCCTAAATTTACATCCCTTACGATTGAATCACCAACCAGAAGGTGGCTTCTCTTTTTGCTTACCTTGCTCTTCTTCTGTGACTGATGTGTGATACCTGGTTCCTCATTTCGCATTTCCGAAGAAGGTTCTTCGTTTTGGACCACGATCCCCTGCTTATTTGAGTCCTCATTATCACAACTACCTTGACCTATCTCTTTAGTGTCCCCATTAAGGTCAGCAAGGGCACTATATCTGTTTTGCTGGGTCACAGCAAAAGCTTTGTGTTTATGGTTCACAGCTCTCAACCTGCCAGATCCCACGGTTGATAAAAAATGGAGGCTTTCTTGACATTGTGTGCTATAGTTCCCAAGTATTCTTCTATTGTCTGGGTTTCCTGAGTATGCTATGAGTTTGTTTATTCACTGCATTTGTGTTCCATCTTCCCTCAAGTGTATCCCCTGTGAGGATGAATTTTAGTTTGGTTACATCTAATTCCCCATTCCTATATTTAAAATGTTGACGTTTTGAGTTCATTCTGACTGCCAGAGCTTATATCCTAAAATATCAGGAACGGCTAATAAATTATTAAAATTGTTTACATGTCATTGGGTCAAAGGTCATCTTAAAAAAGATAGAAATTGCTCAGTGATAAAATGGTCTTGAGTCATTTGAGTAGTTTTAACCATTTGATTTAAAAATGGTGATACTGACTTTCAGAATCGTCATGCCCATGTAGTTTGATGTCTTAAAATTATTGCAGGCTGCTTTCTACTGCAGATCAGATGAATGAGTTTTAAAAATAATTACCTAAAATGTAAAGATGCAAATTTATTTCTTACTTACTGTTCACATTTTATTTTACAGATCTAATTAAATAAATAACAGGACATATACAGCAGCATTAGAACCAGAAGATGAATGTCTAAAATAATATATCATTCTCTTTAAAATGACCCCATGAAGCTGGATTGTATACAAATATAAATGGTGGACCCAAACCTAAAAGCCTACTTGGTAAAAGACAGATTTTACCAACTCAAATTATTGGGGAAATGATAACGTTTAAAAACAAGTTTATAGAGCATCTTTAAGGCAGAACACATATTATAATGTAACATTATAAATATATTTTTAAAAAATGCATCTTGAGGAATGTAGATGTTTTCTATAGATATTTTAGTTGTAAACATTTCATTATTCTGAATTATGAATCAGCATCTTAAAGCAATGACAATAATTGAAATTGATGTTTTTTCATATAGAGGTGTCAAGTTCTTTAAAAAAATAAAAAAAATACCTTAATCATTTTTACCGCAAAACAATTTGTAGTATAATTTGTAAAGATACATTTAATGCTTCAGTTCACAGTCTAATCAAAGATCCAGGAAGAATCTTGGTGCTCCTTCTGTTGCTCTGGAAATAGCCAAAGGT
Organism: Natrix helvetica; assembly: GCF_964273705.1. Classification (NCBI taxonomy): domain Eukaryota; kingdom Metazoa; phylum Chordata; class Lepidosauria; order Squamata; family Natricidae; genus Natrix; species Natrix helvetica. The sequence goes on along the minus strand of NC_138549.1, from coordinate 75,917,724 downwards.
ACTTTGATGTTCAGAATCTGATGGAGGTTCACCCATATGGATTTCTATATTTATTTTTGTTTTATTTTGCTTTCTTTTGTTTGTTCGTTTTTACAGTATGAAATTATATAATTATAAGCAATTAAAGATTAAGATAAAGTTTAGAAATTGGCCCAGGCCTTCCCAAACTACACCCTTACTAAAGCTGTAATTTAACACAGAATGGGCTAGAATTTGCCATGCCATAAATTCAGTCTGATTCATTGTTCTATACAAAGTGAAGCCATTCAAAACAAATCTAGTAGCACCTTTTTGGATTACCAAATCCCTTCTTGTTTTTGATGACCATAGAACAAGGCTATGCTTCCTTTAATGAACAAAGTGAAGGGAACTTCATAAGGAATTTGATGTGTCCTCCTTGAATGTGATAGAGCTGTTTGGTGGAAACTTATACGGAAGATATTATCTCAATGGCCTTTTCTAAACATTAATTGATTTGCTAGATTAGGTCAGCCGCTGATGCAACTGATGGAATACACTTGTCCTCATTTAGCAGCCACAACTGGAGCCAGCAATTCAGTTGTCACAAGAAATAGTTGCTAAGTGAAAAATGACTACAAACATGCTTAAGATTTAACTTCAGTAGGTGGGATGCGTCACATGCAGGCCACACTCACCCCAGCTCTGCAAGGGAAAAAACATCCCAATACATCCTGATATGTCACATGACATGACGAAGATTGACCCATGCTTTATAGCATCAGATGGATATGACCCCCAGTGCCTAGTGAGCCCTAACAAAGCAAACGTTTTCTGGAATTTAACTCACAAGGAAACCAGATAACATGGCAGATCTTGTAGTCTTTAATACTGCTCCCCCACCCTTTGGAACATTCACTCTGATGTTGGGATAATTCTCAAGAAGACAGTGTTTATAGTTGCATTCATTTGAGGGGAAGGGATTACAAGAGAGTAAGGAGGCACACCAAGGGGAGCATACATTGAAAGGCATGCACTTTTTGCCTAGTGCAGTGATGGCGAACCTATGGCACACGTGCCACAGGTGGCACAAAGAGCCATTTGTCATGCGCGCGCTGGCCAGTTAAGTTCACCCTTTTTAAAGCCATTTTTCACCCTCCCCAGGCCCATAAGCTTTATAGGAACCTGGAGAGGGTGAAAAGAGCCTCCCCGCCCACCCCAGAGGCCCTCTGGAGGCTTCATGAGCTTCCCTGAAGCCTCCAGAGCGCAAAAAATGGCCCTATGGGCAAACCGGAAGTCCGGGAACATACTTCCTGTTTGCTCGGAGGGTCATTTTGACTGCTCCGGAGGCTTCAGGGAAGCCCCTTGAAGGTCCCTGAAGCCTTCAGAGCACTTAAAACGACCTTCTGAGCAAACCGGAAGTGACTTCCGGTTTGTCGGAGGGTCGTTTTGACTGCTTCGGTGGCTTCAGGGAAGCGTCCTGAAGGTCCCTGAAGCCTCCAGAAGGCTTCCGGGGGGCAGGGGAAGCTGTTTTCACCCTCCCCATTCTCCTATAAAGCCTCTGGAGCCTGGAGAGGGCGAAAAAAGCATGCAAAGATGGGTGGGTCGCGCCTGTAGTGCACGCATGCGCACTGTGGGGTTGTGCATTGCATTATGGGTGCGGCATGCCTGCACACGCCCCCCCTGTGCTCCCCCCAATTATGGCATGTGAGCCAAAAAATGTTTGCCATCGCTGGCCTAGTGCAACTCGTGAATCACTTCAGAGGCAAAGAAAAGCCTTTAACTAAAACCTGATTAAGGCATTAGTAATAGACGAAGTGCCAGACGAAGACTTCATCTAAGATGACAAAACTGAGCTAGTTAATTTGCAGTTGGCACTTTTTAGGAAAGTGCTACACTGGGGAGAAAAACAGCTTAGAAAAGAATAACTTGTTTAGTCAATATCTCTGCTCTGCAAGAGGCGAAGAAGAAGAAAAAAATGGACCAGAAATAAGACATCTACTAACTGACAATATTGCGGAACAAATGACTGACAGAGAGAGTTCAAGAAACCAGTTCCACGGGAAGAATAGTACTAGATTTTCAGGAGATAGACCATAGTAGCAGGTGTGGGTGTGGCCAGTGAGTGATGCATCCGGCCCATGGCTACCCTGACCTAGTTGACTACCCTGACTTAGTTGGTCCAGCAATATTGTTTTGGGTCCTATTGGTTCAAATATTGAACTTGAACTCTTTCACACACACAAACAGATGAGTGTCAGAGGAGTCTATGATGAATGAGTGAAGAAGCAGTGAAGAACGTATTAACGATCTTTATAACTGCAATCACTAGAGACTGTTTAAAGGAAGATACAACAAAAGGAGGTGATAGTCTTGCTTTTAAAGAATAGAAGGTTGAGTGAACTAGCCAAACACATGCCACTGCTTTAGCTGCTCTGTTTGATACATTAAAGCATCACAAGTATGCCAAATGTAGTCCTCGGCTTAGAATGGCAGTTAGGACCAGAATTTCTATCACAGAATGGCAATGTACAGGTAGTCCTCAATTTATGACCACAGTTGACCCCAAAATATATGTTGTTAAGTGAGAAATTTCTTAAGTGAGTTTTGCCCCATTTTATGACTATTCTTGCCACATTTGTTAAGGGAATCACTGTAGCTGTTAAATTAGTAACTGTGAATCAGGTTTCCTTGTTGTTTGTCAGAAGGTCACAAAAGGCGATCACATGATTCCAGGACACTGCAACCATCATAAATGTGAATCAGTTCTCAAGCATCTGAATGTAAATCACCTGACCATGATGATGCTACAATGGTTATAAGGGTGAAAAGGGTCTTAAGTCACTTTTTCAGCGATGTAACTTTGAACGGTAACTAAATGAACTGTTATAAGTGAAGGATCACCTGTACTTGTAAAGCACAACATGATGTAATTGTAACTTAATGGCAGCAATTTTGGCCGCCCTGTTGCCATAGTGAAGCAGGGACCACGCAGGTTAAGCAAAGTTTAAGTTAAGCAAAGACCTACTATGAATGTGTTTTCCAACTTCCTGCTAGCTTCCAATTGATTTTACTTGTGGGAAACTTGCAGGATATATAGCAAATCACAATCATCTGACCACAAAGATGCTGTAAATTCATGGAACATTGGAAGCCCCCCTTATTGAGTGCCATTTGAATGGTTGCTGAATAAATGGTCATAAGTCAAGGACTACCTGTAATTGCAAAAGCTTGGCTCGCATGATTAGAATCCAGAAATGTGGTTTGGGAGTATGTGGGGTTCTAGCTGAGAAGAGAAATAAATAGAAGGGGAAGAAGAAAGGAGGAAGGAGGCTGCGAACAGGGATGTATGTACATATAAAACTGATGACCAAATATTGAACTGCTGCAGGAAGGCATTGGACTGCAATTATTAAACAAAGCTCCTCCTTCCTTCTGAGTACCTCTTTTAGCAGAGGGGTCTGCTCAAGGCATAATGGTGTCAAATGTTACCACCATGCAAATGGGTCCATGTAAGAAGACCATGACAGCAAGAAAAATAACCAAAGCCCAAGCCCAAAACTTTTTGCAGCTCCTGAATGCAAGAATGTCTAGGCAAAAGAAAAGAATAGGTTACATTCCCACTTCAGATATGTATAACTCACAGAAGAATAAATGTGACCGGAAAACACTATAGTTGAAAGAGGGGCTGTTCCCCTGATACCCCCTGAAGGGGCCTTACCATATTAGGGGGAGGAAGCTGACTGGTAAATTCCCCTCCCTGTAAAATGGGGAGAGTGGAAGCAAAGGTTAATAGAGGGAGCCATCTCAGGGAAACAATGCCCACATATTTACTATTTAATAGGATTCACAAAATGCTCAGAGAATAAGGTACTTGATTGCGACACGAACACATCACAACCCAAGTCAACGGAGGTGGCCATCTATGCATATGAAGGGTGCATTATATAAACACAACTGTATCTGTGTTCAGTCTGTATAGATGTAGTTAATCATTAGCCAATCTTGTCAGGAAGACTTTGTATATTGTTATTTACTTTTAGAAATTCTGCCAAGGGAATATTTAGTGCTCTCCAAAAAATATCCAGAAGGTCAGAATACTGTCAAATCTTGCAAGGGGTACAAGACTTCTAATACTCCATATCAGAATGCTGCTTTTTCCTCTGCTGATTAGCTAGCTGAGTGATTTTACAATTGCTGAAGAAGGCTCCTTCATTGTCAGTAAGTATTTTTTTGAGAGAATGCATGTCACATTTTGAATCACAAACATTCTGAACTAAGTCAGAAAGAGCTCATCTTTTCTTTGGTGAAAACAGTGATTCTTTCACCCAGCACTTTTAGCATGGGCTTGTTTACACCCCTTTGTCCTAGTTAGCCATTAGCTACTTGGTCAGAGTTAATGAAAATTACTAGATCTTGAATAAAGACATCCAGCACAATCCACAATTATATCACATGTGTCATACAATTGCTTCAATTTCTTTCCCTCCCTCATTTTATTATTCTTTCTATAGAATAATATATTATTATTTCTATATACCTATATTAGAAAAGCCAACAAAGCCTTCCAGTCCAAACCACCTCCAGTTCAACAGGAAAAGAAAGAAAAAATTCAATGGAAAAAGAAAATAATAGAAAAATCATCTCCCCTATCTCTCAATGTTGCTCATTCTTAATTTCTGTGTGTTCCTAAATAAAATTCTGAATGACTGCAATTAAGTCCAAAACAAAAATAGAGCTAAGGTACAATACCAATAGCTAATTTGGACCTGATCACCTCAATTATTGTGGGTGGGGGATAATCTGCAATAAACATTAAACATTAAATGTCAAGAACATACCAGAACAAGTATTAACTTTAAAGTATAAGATGGAAAAACTGTCATCAGATGTGGATTACTGTGGAATCTAGCAGTAATTATTGATAAAAGGTAAAAAAAATCTTGTGGTTTCTACTTTTTTGGATCTTGCAGGTAATGGAAATTCTTGCCAGGAATTCCTTAATCGTTACCATATTTTCATGTCTTTCATATCCAAAGAGACTTGTAGAAGAAGTTGGATCTGAGGAGGAATTCCATTAACAACTTTCAGAAATATCTTCCCATTCTTCATACAATGCTCTGGCTATTACACATTCCTAGCATTATCTGCTTCTTTCTATATCTCTTTAAATATCAAATCTTTGATAATAGCGTGAGAAATTAGAAGAGTATGTAAGGTTTTCCAATGCAATAAGGATGAATAGATGTGCTTCCTCCTTTCAGGTTGGATGAAGTAGGCTTGCAAAAATAACATGCATTGCCCAGTATGAACAGAGATAACCATTGCAAAGTTTAGTGTCAAGAAATAAAAAGCTCCATATAACTTTATATGACAATGAAGATGGTCAGGCATTGCAACATTAAAGTATCTTCCACTCCAACTGAGCTAATATTCAAGAGAATTTCTGTGTGTTCCTGCACTAGAAAGGAACACCCTTAAATGAGAAAAATATCTAAAGAACTGAATATGTTTTTCAACAATAGCACTTAGACTTATATATCATTTTACAGTGCTTTAAAGCTCTCTCTAAGAGGTTTACAGAGTCAGCATATTGCTCCCAACAATTTGGGTCCACATTTTATCCACCTTGGAAGGATTGAAGGCTGAGTCAACCTTGAGCCTGGTGAGATTTGAACTGCCTAATTTCAGTCATCAGGCAGTCAGCAGGAGAAGCCTGCAATACTGCACTCTAACCACTGTGCCACCGTGGCTCACTACTGCACCGCTGTGACATACACATTTTAATATTAAAATATTAAATAATAAAACATATAATATTTCAATAATATTCATGAGGATATTATGGGATGCAAATCAACTCTTGAATTTAATGACTAGGACGTTCCCAAGGAAACACCAGAGATATAATACATTTTTGCATTGATCAATCAATCTATTAAATTTAATTCAATCTGAATTAAAGAATCTGAATCTAACAAAATGATTAAATGGTACATAAACATCAGCAATGGAACATTTTTCTAGAGATCCACATGAACCTATTACTCAATGGAACTCAGAGTTTCGGTATTTATAAATACCGATAGATGATATGTTATATTATCGGTATTTATAAATACCGATAGATGATACGTTATATTATCGGTATTTATAAATACCGATAGATGATATGCAAAATCTATCCAATTTAATTTAATTCATTAAATTTGTTACTCTTGAATACACTATACATATTCAATTGGTCACTCTGGAATTGTTCCCATGAATCCTTCCATCTAGCGTTCTCAATATGCTGAATTCAATATGATTTTATTGATTTAAATTTTGGTCCTCCAAAACTCTCTTCAACTATTCCCTTAACACCCAATTTTAAAATCATACCCTGCTTTGCTACCATTCAGAAAGTCACTCTGTCATTCAAAGGGCAAATATGACTCTAAACAAAAGTTGTGCTCCTGTACTACCAAAAGAAATGGAGTGAAGGGGATTCCACTTCCGGTTTCTGTGGACGACGGAGATGCTGTCTGCCACTCGCCATCATGGTGGGGCCCCCCTGACTCACGGGGGGGGGGGCACAGGGTGCATTGTAGGGGCGTCCTGCTGAGGGGACGGCCTGCTGGAGCCCCCTGGAGCGGCGGCGGCCGCAGGGGGGCTGCCAGCTTTGCGCTAGGCACCAAGAGGCTTTTGGGGGGTGCGCTTGCCATGCGTGCCTTCGTCCTGAGGAGATTGGAAGAAAACGCTCTATGTGAAGGCAACAGCAGAAATGCAGTGAGGGGGGAATTCCCCCAGGGTCTTTTTCTTACTTCTTTGAACAACTAAGTAAACAAGGAGTAGCAGCTTTTTTAAGACTCTTTGATCTCGGCAAAGTGCTAAGATTGGAGAGGGGGGTTTTTCTTCCCCCCCTCTCGGAAAAGCAGCTTTAAATGATCTCTCTCTCTCAGAGGAGAGAGAGAGAACTGGGAAAAAACTCTTTGATATTCACTTCTTTCAAGCAATGGGGTAATGACTCTCTTGAACAATTGCAAAAGAAAGAAAGTGAACTGACCTAATAAACTATGAATGGAAACTTTTTGAATGATTGTTCTCCGATCCCCTGAGAGGGCTGAGCCAAAATGGCGCTTCTTCCCCCGTTTTTGCTGCCATTACAAATGAACTGTTGTCTTTGAAAAATCTTCTGGGTTGGAACTATAAAACCCTGGTGAACCCTAGAGGAATCTCTTTATACAATCTTCCTTGGATTGGGGAAAATTGACTACAACTAGAGGGGAGCTGTATTGAAGACTGATATCCCACACTGGATCTTGCCTGCCTGTAGACCTCGCCTGACAGCGCACTCCTATAGACGCCATCTTTTCTTTCTAGACTTATAAACTTTCTTTGAAATTCACAATGCCTGCGAAAAAGGCCCCCATTCCTAAACCAGCCTCGGCTCCATCTTCTTCTGTTTCAAGTCCTGTTCCACAACAAACACAACTATCTTCCTTTTTACAACCAAAAGCCTCCGAGGGGGAACAGCAGTCTCAAGAAATTTTTCAACAAATGTTCCAGACACTCTTAAAGGGACAGGACGAAATAAAAAAAACAGTTGGGGGACTTAAGGGAAGAACTCAGAGAGAATAAACAACAGACTTTACAAAATAGCCAGAAAATAAACGCTCTGGAGGAGGGTGCTGTGGGGGTGGGAGAAGAGATGAAGGCTTTACAAAAAAAAATGCTGGGATTGAGAATTATATGGAAAAAATTGAATTTGAAAGGATGTCTCTTTTTCTTAGATTTCAAAACATACCTGAAATGGAGGGTAAAGACTTAAGGGAGATTATGATAACAATGCTATCAGATTATATTAAAAGAGATTAACAACAGATAGGGTGGGATATGGATTTGATATACAGAATTAACTCAGCATATGCTAGAACACACAATGTTCCAAGGGAAGATCATGTTAAATTTTTTAGAAAGACTACAAGAGATGAGATTCTAGGAGTTCAAAGGGGGGAACCTTTAAGATATAAGGACAAAGAAATAGCCATTCTGAAACATATACCAAAAAGAACAAGAGATAAGAGGACGAAATTCTTCTTTCTAACTAAAAAATTATATGAAAAAATATCTGGTTCAGGTGGTTAATTCCAGAAGGCTTGTTGATTTTCTGGGAGGGGGGTACAGTGAGAATTAATACAGTAGTGGAGGCAGAAGCCTTCATGGAAAAACACAAGAACCTCCTAGACGAAACAAGAGACAGTGCACAAGACATGAAGGGGGGGAGGAGCCATGGCTCAGCCAACAGACAGGGGAGAAGAGACAGCAATGAGACTTAGGTCACAGAAAAGATTTAAAAACACATTGCAATTGTTAATACAATGAAATGGTTATAAGTGATATAAAGTATGGTTGAAGATGTTAAAGAATTTGAAGTAAACCTAAACTGCTAATATGTATGTAATAATGATATTTTGATATATATAAAATAAGAGAGAGATGTAAGACCCCGGGGAAGTACCACCTTCCGTATGATGTAGCTGTCAAAAATTTTCTCCACATTTATGTACCCTTTTCCCCAAAATACTTGAAAAAACCAATAAAACTTTAAAAAAAATAAGAAACAAAATTCTGTTTTATCACTTGCAAGTAAACAGGACATCCATTCAGGAACATCACATAACCTGAAGTACTTTTACGTGATTTCTTATCACTTGCCCAAGCAGAATCTGCATAACAACATAATTCTGCATAATCAGTATGTGTTGGTTCTATCAATAACTTCATATGTTTAGTGTGTTTTAGATATTTCAATAACTTGTTAACCCATGTCCAATGAAACTGTTTTGCCTTACCTAAGTGTTGAGACAAGAGATTAACACTAAGTGCAATGTCAGGTCTGGTCCAACTACTAATGTACAACAGTGACCCAATGACTGAACGATAAAGTGTTTGATCCTCAAACTCAGGACTTGATTCATGTGTCAAGTTATGAACACCTGCTTGCATTGGTGTCTTTGTTGTGTTAGCATCCTTCATATTGCAATGATGCAAAATTTGTTCAATTTTATCCTCTTGTGAAAGACTAAACCCCTACTGTGTTTTGTCAATCTGAACACCTAAGTAAGTGCTAATATGACCTAAACATTTCAATGTGAAGTATCTCTGCAAAGATTTAGCAAAAATCTCACTCATTTTCTTATTTGGACCAATATAAACAATATTATCAACATAAACAAGAATTATCTCATATGCATTGTTAGATCTTTTTGTGAACATGCACTCATCAGTTTCGGACTTAATAAAGCCCATTGAATTTAGTTTGTCAGTAAGACATAAGTACCATATTAAACCTGACTGTTTCAGACCATAAAGACTTTTGTTTAGAAACCAGGTATCCCCTTCTTGCTGTCAGAATCCTGGAGGGCCTCTCCTGTAGATCTCTTCATCTAGGTCAGCATGTAAATAAGCCGTGACCCCCTTCTTTTGCCAGTTGAGCGGACATCATCATCAGGCTCGTGCATCTCTGTGAACAATTCCTTTCTGTAGGTAACATGCAATGCTGCACCACTGTCCAAAGGCCACAAAAGCTGTCTGTCGTACTCTGGATCAGGTTGTGGATCTTTGGTTAAGGCCAATGTGGTGAGTGGAGCTTGTGGATCATGCCTTGGACCACGACGACCTTGTCTTATGCCTCTACCTCTGCCTCTGGAATCTGTTCCTCTGGGCTGGTATGTGACGGGAGCTGGAACTCGTTGGGGTCAATCCCGGGTGGCATTTCCCACCAGGTTACAGATGTAGCATCTTGGCATCCTTGGAGCAGAGGCTTTTTCTCAGAAGGGACATCTCGCTGGAGCTCTTGATGCGGGGGGTCTACGCAAATGCGGCATGGCTAACATTAATGATTCCTCTTCAATTAAAAGCCTGCATATATTGTTGACTGTGCGTTGAGCAATAGGCACATGGTTAATCTTTGCAATGGCATCTTTCCATTCATAATTCAATGAGTTAATGATAATGCTGATCATTTGAACATCATCAATAAAATGGTCTCTTTCTCTCAATTCTTTTCTCATTCCTTTCAGTTTGGTCAAATGTCCACCAATTTGTTCACTAGGTTTAAATTTTGAACCATGGAACTCAGACATGAGCAAACATGAAGATTCAATTGAAACGGGCCTATAGCAATTTTCCAATTGGACCCAAATTTGTTGCGCTGTTGCATCAGGCGGAAAAGTAACCTGCAATTCAGTATCCATGGACATCAATAATATTGTGCAAGCCTTAGTCTCTAAGTCTCTTATTGCAGGAGTCCATGGCTGGGCAGGAGGATTAAACACCATAAAATGGGTACCTTCTCTGCGAAGCAAGATTGTAACCTCACTGACCCAGGCCTTATAATTCTGTCCTGGCATTTTTAATTTTGACTCACCAGTCAATGGAGCGACAGAAAATGCCTGCTGAGGACTGTACATTTGAAAAGCTTGCTGTGCAGATAAAAATGCTTGTTGTTGCACCTGTGGTCGCTGTAATGGAACCTGTGGTTGTTGTACTACAGCTGGGGCCGGTGCTTGAGCAGCCATTTGCCTTTGCTGCATTAAGTACTGTTGGGTTCCATCTGAGAAGGCTCCAGTACCGCCAGGGGGTGCTGAAAATTGGGCCTGTGGAGGCACTTGTTGCATTGCAGCCTGAATATCTGAGTGAGTTACAGGGATCTTTAATAAAGTCTGCTGCAATGTTTGGATTGCTCCTGGATTTTAACATGCATGTTGGCTCTCTGTAGTAAATTATTTCTGCCTGGAGATGGTGCTGCAGTTTCAGTTTTTGGCTGTAATATTTCTGCCTGTGTGGCATGTGCAATTGGAGAACAAAGGAGACCACTTGACAATTGTGACATGTACACAGCTCTCTGTTCTGATTTGCCTGACACAATATCCTCCAGGGCGTGTGTCTTAGGCTGTGAAGAAGGAGCCAAGATGGCGTTTTCAGAAATATGAAAAGCAGAAGAATCCCTCTTATCTGACTTGAGCATGGAAAAAGCTTTCTTTGGCCTGAAATAGCTGACTTTCAAAATATTCTATTTGATCATGATAGCTTTTCATAGCTTGCTCAGAGCTTCGGGGAGAATTATACATTTCTCCCTCTGTATGGGAGTGAAATTTCTCTGGCTGTGAAAGCTTTGGCCTGGCACTGAGCATTTCAAAATCTCTAAGAAGCGTTTGGGAGCATGCATAATTATAAGGAGGCGTTACTGACCTCGGTCGGAACACGTCGCCTTCAAAAGCAGCTTTATCTTCTTGAGATCTGTGTAAGAACATTTCTCCCATGGCAGATTCTCCACCCGGTCTGGTTGCTGGAGCAAACGGAGCTTCGAGAGTTGTAAATCTGTGTAAGATGCTTTTCTCTTCTTCATCGGAAAGGCTGGAGCCATCGGAATGTATTCTAAGTTTCTTTTTCTTTTTTGACATCTTAGAAGTGATTTAAATCAGTGTTCCTCAGTCACTAGATAAATCATCTGTCTTAATTAGCCTGGATGCTTATCTTCAAAATAACAAGCAAGGAAAAAGCCATAAATCAACCATCCTCTTGCTACCATTTCAACCCTGGAATTAACGAAGTATGAAATCGTGACATTTCCTTGAAGCATACTTTTAAATAAGCAAAATAAACCCGAGATATATTCTAAAAAAAACATTTTATTGTAAATAAAGTAAAAACAAACTTACTAAGTTAAAGACTATATTTTGGCAAAGTTCCTGTCTACCTTGGCAGACATACAAAAGAAAAGAAGTAAAGATGAAGGAAGGAATGTGTAACATGCGCAGTGAAGCTTAGATAAGAGACAGTTCATTCTACCGTATAACTCAGAATGTAAGTACAGCTGGCAAACCAAATAAACGCAGTGACACTGTTGCCTCCCCCTGGGTCTGATGAGATGTTGTCCTGGTCCAAACAGACCTCAAAGTTGGTTTGTCAGACAGGGTTCATGTGAGGCTCTTGAGAGCCCCCACCCGCCACGTCTGTCCAGCTGAAGAAATTCCTGTTGACTCTCCTGTCTTACCTACCTTGAATGAAGGTAGGCAAGGTTTTGCTTATTTATTTTACCTCGACTTCTACCCCATCAGAATCTAGAGGCTGTTAGCTTCTTATATACAGTATAAAACCCAAATATAACATAACAGTATAAAACCCAAATATACAGTATAATCAACTGTAAAAATAGTAAAGCAACAGAATGGACTAAGCAACCTTTATATTAATTAATTAATTTAATTTATTAAACTTCTAGACCGCCCCCTCTCCCCGAAGGGACTTGGGGCGGTGTACAGGTACAAATTAAAAAACCATACACTCAATAATATACATAACTAAAATTGAATTAAATATCCCCTGTACAAATTTATAAAAATTAAAAACTTAAACCTTAAAACCAAACCATAAAATTTAAAAATACAAACTGAGGTGGGAAAGCTGGAATTAGGCCAGGCCAGCTAGGTGAAACAGGTGGGTTTTGAGTTTCCGGCGGAAGGAGCGGAGGTCCATAGTCGTTCTAATGTCAGGGGGAAGGTCATTCCAAATAGTCGGGCCCATCACAGAGAAGGCCCTTCCCCTGGGCGTCGCCCGCTGGCACAGCCTAGTGGACGGCACCCGGAGGAGTCCCTCTCTGTGTGAGCGAATCGGCCGAAAGGATTTATGGGGCAGGATACGATCCCGCAAATAGCTAGGTCCCGTGCCATGGAGCGCTTTGAAGATGATAATCAACACCTTGAAACGCACCCGAAAAGCCACAGGCAGACAGTGTAGCTCGCGCAGGAGAGGTGTTACATGGGATTATCTAAAGACTCCCAAGACTACACGCGCAGCCGCATTCTGAACCAACTGCAGCCTTCGGGTGCATCTCAAGGGGAGCCCCATGTAGAGACCCTTGCAGTAGTCTAGCTGGGACGTCACAAGCACATGAGTGACTGTGCGAAGGGCGCTCCGGTTCAATAGGGGACGCAATTGGCGCACCAGGCGAACCTGGTGAAACGCCCCCCTTGCCACGGCTGTCACATGGTCGTCCATTGACAGCCGGGTATCCAGAACGACGCCCAAATTGCGTACCTGATCCACGGGGGCCAGATGTTCACCCCCAATGGCCAGTGATGGAGTAAGCTGGTTGAACCGGGGCGCCGGTAGCCACAGCCACTCAGTCTTGGACGGGTTGAGCTTGAGTCTGTTACTTCCCATCCAGATCCGTACGGCTTCCAGACAACGGGACATCACTTCAATGGCATCGTTGGGGTGGTTTGAGGTAGAGATGTACAGCTGGGTGTCATCCAAGTACAGATGGTAATCTACCCCAAACCCACGAATGATCTCGCCCAGCGGCTTCATATATGCATTGAACAGGAGAGGCGAGAGGACCCTTGTGGCACCCCACAAGTGAGCGGCCTCGAGGTCGACCTCTGCCCCCCTGCCAATACAAATTGCACTCGGCCAGAGAGGTAGGAGGAGAACCACCGCAAAACGGTGCCCCTCACCCCCAACCCCTCCAGCCGATGCAATAGGATACCATGGTCGATGGTATCAAAAGCTGCTGAGAGGTCTAATAGGACCAGGATGGAAGAGCAGCCCCCATCTCTGGCCCTCCATAGATCATCCACCAACATGACCAATGCCGTCTCCGTGCTGTGGCCGGTCCGGAAACCGGACTGGCGCAGGTCCAGATAATCAGTTTCCTCCAAGTGGCGTGGAAACTGTTGTGCCACCACACTCTCTACAACCTTCGCCAGAAAGCAAAGGTTGGAGATGGGATGGTAGTTGGCTAACAAAGCTGGGTCTAGAGAAGGCTTCTTGAGGAGGGGCCTCACCACTGCCTCTTTCAGGACAGCCGGCAGGAACCCCTCACTCAAAGAAGCGTTGTCTAACTCCTGGAACCAGCCTCGTGTGACCTCCCAGGATGCCAGTACAAGCCAGGAGGGACACGGGTCCAGTAAACATATGGGGGCTCGCAGTCGCCTATGCAACCTGTCCATATCGTCGGAAGCAACAGAGTCAAATTCCTCCCAGAATGGAACCTCATGACCTGCCTCCGACGTCCCCTCCAGACCACTAGTAGGGACCAACACGCTTCGAATCTGAGCGATTTTGTCCTGCAGATACTCCCCAAATTCCTCTGCTCTACCCTGCAAAGGGGCTTCCCACGGCCTCTGTTGAAGGAGGGAGCGGGTTACCCCAAACAGGGCGGCAGGGCGGTTATCTGCGGATGCAATAAGAGTGGCACAATACTGACGCTTGGCCACTCTTAACGCCACTAGGTAAGTCCGTAAATGGGCTCTCACCTGTGTTCGGTCAGATTCAGAGCGTGACGATCTCCATCTGCTCTCTAGGCGTCTCTTGTGTCGCTTCATCACCCTCAGCTCCTCAGTAAACCAAGGGGCCTGGGTGGTTCGCTGCCGCAAGAGAGGCCGCAAAGGGGCAACCTGGTCCAAGGCCCCAGTGGCCGCACTGTTCCATGCAGTCACTAGGTCCTCCATCCGGGTGCGGGTCAGGGCTACAGGAAATGGCCCGAGCTCCGTCTGGAATCTGTCAGGTTCCATCAGGCGCCTGGGGCGGAACCATCTTGGACATTCCGGTTCCGCCTCCCCGCGGTGGTGAGTAGCGGCGGGAAAGTTGAGCCGGAGAAGTGAGTCATCTGACCATGACAGGGATGTGATGGCTAAATCCCCTACTCCCAGATCACTCCTCCACCGGCCAGAGACAAAGATAAGATCCAGTGTGTGTCCTCATGTGTGGGGCCCTGAATTATTTGGGTCAGGTCCATGGCTGTCATGGAGGCCATGAAGTCCCGAGCTACCTCGGATGACTCCCCTACCGATGGCAAGTTAAAGTCCCCCATGACCAACAGTCTGGGGGTTTCAACTGCCATCTCGGCGATCACCTTGAGGAGCTCAGGCAGGGCTGCTGATGCATAGCGAGGAGCCAGGTATACAATCAGCAAGCCCAACTGACTCCCTGGGCCCCACTTCACGCACAGGGACTCACAACCGGTTATCAGTGGCACAGTGGTCTCTCTCGGCTCAAGACCTTCCCTCACAATGACCGCTTCCCCACCACCCCTGCCTAGTGCCCGTGACTGATGAAATGCACGGTAACCTGGTGGGCACATTTCCACGAGAGGGAGACCTCCCTTGTGGCCCAGCCAGGTCTCCGTAATTCCTGCCAGATCCGGCTCCCCCTCCGTCACCAAGTTGTTAATGAGGGGGTTTTGTTGGCAACGGACCTGGCAATGCATAACATCAGTCTCAGGCCCTGGCTCTGTAGGTCCTGACCACTTAGATTGCGGGGGTTGGGACATATGACCGGCCGTACCCAACGACCACGGTCTCCAAACCGGTGATGAGATCTCTGTCTACCCTCGCACCCGCCCCTCCTCAAGACCATTGGAATGGAAAGACCCTCTTCTGGAATATCGCTATTCCCCCCCCTTAACGGCTCCGCTCACTTCCTTGCTGACTCCACCCACCGGCTTGGCACTAGTCCCTCCCTCAGCCTGACTAGCCCCTCCCCCCACCCTAGAACCCCCTAAAAGACGAATCAAAAATTTGGATAAAAACCCCCTAAGGCTACGCCTCGCCCACCTCTCTAGATTAATGTATCCCTCATCGAGGTGGGCCCTCATAAGAGCAAAGGGCCAGACCTGCGCGAGGGGGGATTCCCGCAGTAGGATTAGGTCTGCCCTTGAATATATGATGGAAACACACATGCAGGCTAATACACAGAGAGATAACAATTCACAAGGACAATTTTTAGGAAACACAATATTGTTTGAAATCTCTCTTTAGTTCCTGATATTGAAAGTGAGTGAGTCAGAAAAGTGAGTGGGTCACTTGCCACGAGGTTTGCCGATATCGCCAGCTGCTTCTCCCTGCCCCCAAAAACCTTGGTGTCATCCGTACGGCTTTTCTCCCAAAATGTCTCCCCGTGACTTTAAGAAGGCCGGGCCCGGCCGGAGGAAGCGCCAGCGCCATGGCAGCAGTTTCTCTTCCCACCACGCCGGGGCTGTAATTTGTCTTCTTCCACGGCGTGCCGGTGTAGGCCGGCTCCTCCGGCGCGCCCGTATGCAACTGAGAGTGTCATTTTTAAGTTTGTTCCCCAAAATTTTTCCCATTTGTCTAATTCAATATTATATCCAAAGTTCTGTGCCCATTTTATCATTTGTTCTTTCACAATTTCCTCTTCCATTTTATATTTCAGGAGAAATTTATATATTCTCCCTATCATTTTTCTATCTGGGCTTTGAATGATTTTATCCAATTCGTGTGATTCTGTTTCAATGTCATATAATTTGGTATCATTATTGTATTTAGTTTTGATTTGAAGGTAAGTTAACCAGTCCATTTTCATGTTCTGTTCTGCCAATTCTTCAATTGTTTTTAAATTTCCCTGTCTATCAATTAAGTCTCTATATCTTAGCATTTTCTTCCAATCTATAAAATTTGGATGAGTCGTCCTTTCTGTCAGTGATAGCCAATTCGGGATTTTCACGTAATGGATTTTTTTTTATTTTGAGCCATTTTTGCAATAACGCTCTTCTAATTAAATGTTTTTGAAAGTATTTGTGCGTTTTATTTTTATCAGCGCATAGGAATGTGCCAGCCTGCTTGCAAATCATGGCCTTCCAGGGTCAAAATTCTTTTATTCTTTAGCTCTAGCCAATCCTTCACCCATGTTATTGATACTGCCCATGCGTAAAAATCCCAATTTGGTAATGCTAAACCTCCCCTCTCTTTGCTGTCTTGCAATGACTTTAGTTTAATCCTCACTTTTCGTCCCTGACAAATAAACCTAGCGGTTATGTTATTTAATTCTTAAAAGAATTTTTTACCTGGATTAATAGGTGTGGCTTGCAACAGGAATAAGATTCTTGGTAAAATATTCATTTTGATTGTCGCAATACATCCCATGAGTGATAGTTGAATATTTTTCCAATTTCCTAACTCTTTCTTTCTTTGTATCACTAATTTGTTATAGTTATCATCTGTAATTGTGGAACATTTTGCCGACACCCAGATCCCCAAGTATTTCACTTTCTTAGTTATTTGCATATTGGTTATTATTTCCAGTTCCTCTTCTTGCTTTTTTGTCATGTTCTTGGTTATCATTTTTGTTTTGTTTTTATTGATCTTTAATCCTGCCACTTCGCCATATTCTTCTAATTTTTGAATTAATTTCTGACTGGATTCTAATGGGTCCTCTAGTACAAATACTAAATCATCGGCATAGGCTTGGGCCTTATATTCCTCATTTTTGAGTCTTAAACCTTTTATTCCCTGGTCTTTCCGAATTTCATTTAATAAAATTTCCAAAGTCAATATAAACAGCAAAGGAGAGAGGGGGCATCCCTGTCTGACTCCCTTTTTTATTTCGATCTTCTCTGTTAATTCTCCATTCATCAGAACTTTGGCTGTCTGATTGTTATAAAATCCTTCGATCATTTTTGTAAATTTTTCACCGAATTTCATCTCATCCAATATTATTATAAATTTCCAAATTACATTGTCAAATGCTTTTTGTGCATTTGGAGGAAGACCAGTACCATTTGTTTTTCTGGGTGCGCCTCATAGTACTCTATTATGTCTAGGATGATTCTCGTATTATTCCTAATGTGTCTGTGGGGTAAAAATCCATTTTGGTCCGGGTGTATTCGTTCATTTAAAACCTGTTTGATTCTTCCTGCCATAATTGCTGCAAATATTTTATAATCAGAGTTTAGTAATGAAATTGTCCTGTAGTTTTGAATTTCTTGTAGGCTGGTTTCTTCTTTTGGGATTAGCGATATTATTGCTTCCGTCCATGATTCCGGTATCTTGGCTTTTCCTAAAATTTCATTGAACATATCCACCCCTAACTCTTCCAATATTATTTTATTATATTTGTGTAGATCCACTGGCATTCCATCTGGTCCTGGTGTTTTATTACTTTTCTGGTTTTTCAGGACTGATTCCACTTCGGCTAACGTTATTGGCCTGTTTATCGCCTCCCTTTGCTCTTTTGAGATTGGTGTTATCTTTGCTGTGTTTAAATAATGCTTTATTTTATTTTCCTCCACACTGTCTTGTGCGTATAATTTTGTGAAGTATTTATGAATAATTTTCTTCTTTTCTTCTGCTTTGTATTGAATTCTTCCCTCATTGTCTTTTAATTGACATATCATCCTTTTTTCTCTTTCATTCTTCAGTCTGTATGCCAGCCATTGTCCAGGTTTGTTGGCTTGTTCAGAGGAATTTTATCTGGCTGCTTTAATTTTCTGCGCTAATTCCTCTTGATTTATTAGGTTGAGCTTATGTTTGATTATCACTCTTTTTTCTTTTTTACTTTTATTTTTTGGGTCTTTCTGGAGTTCATCTTCGGCTTCCATAAGTTCCTTTTGCATACATTCTTGTTGCTTTTTTTGTTTTCTAGTTTTCCTCGCCATATAGGCAATCGCAAGGCCTCTTATGTATGCTTTCATAGTGTCCCAGAGATTTTGAATTGAGGTATCTTCTCTTTTATTTATTCTAAAAAATTGTTTTAGTTCTTTCTCCAGCATTTGAGTGTATTCTGTTTCGTTTATAATATTTGAATTCATCATCCATCTTTTTCTTCTTCTTTGACCTTTCCATCTTAATTTTATTGGATTGTGGTCTGCCCACTCATTTGCTTCTATTTCAATTTCATTTACTTGATTGCATATTCCAGATGAAATCCAAGCCATGTCAATTCTTGATAGTGACTGATGGGGGTTCGAATAAAAGGTATATTGCTTTCTTGTTTTGTGCCTTTCTCTCCAAATATCGTGTAATTTGTATTCGATTCCCATCTCAAAAAAGGATTTGGGTAGCAATTTTTTTTGTTTTTGTTTTTGCTTTCATAGTCCATTTTTTATCCGCTATTGCATTATAGTTCCCAATTAAGCAAATATTTTCATATTCTAATTCATTTATTTTGTTGTGTAGTTTCCTATAAAAGTCCTCTTGTTTTTGATTTGTTGCATATATGACTATTAATAGTATCAGTTTTTCTGTTGTCTCTACTTCAATCATTAGTATCCTGCTTTCTTCATCAGAGTAGACTTCTTTGGAATTTATTTTTTCCTTTATATAGGTTGCTATCCCTCTTTTTTTTTCCTGCTAGTGCTGTGTATAATTTCCCTAGTTTTTTATTTTCCAATAAGTTCTCATGGTCCCTTTTAATATGCACTTCCTGTATGTAGATTATATCTACCTTTAGTTTCTTAAGTTTGTTCTTAAGTCTGCGCTCTTTTTTTTTGGTGTGTTCAGTCCATTCAAGTTTATTGAGATAATTGTTATTTCCTGGTCCATCTTCAGGTGGTGTTTTTCTTGTTACTTCTAGTTTGTATCTGACTCTTCCCTCTCGCGTCCTCCTTTTCTGCTCTCTCTCTTTCTAGCCTCTGTTCTTCTTTCCTGTTTCTTTCTTTGTCTTCTGATATTTCTTCCTCTTGGCCTCGCCTTCCCCTTTCTAGCTCCTCTTTACTTCCTTGTTCTTCTTCCCCTGTACAGTATTTCTCATAGAATTCCTGCGCTTCCTCTATATTCTCTATCTTATATCTTTTCCCTTGCCATGACACCAGTACCCCTTCTGGTATCATCCATCTGTACATTATTCTGTTTTTATTTAACTGGTTTGTTAGAAATTGGTATTGTCTACGTCGTTCATGAATTCTCCGTGGAATCTGGTTAAGCGTGATCAACTCTTTTCCCTGATATGTAAACGTCCCTTCTCTGGTTTTTTTGTATACCTCATCTCTGGTTGTTTTTTTGGCAAATCTTACATGCACTTCTCTTGGGAGCCTGTGCCTTCTGGCATAATTAGTATGCACTTGGTAAGCTTCATCAATATCTTCTCTCAACTCTTGTTCTTTCCTCTGTAGCATTTCAGCAAAGATTCCAATCATTTTCCCTTTCAGATATTCCTCCTTCTCTTCCGGTATGTTTTGGAATCTTAAATAGAATGCGGCCCTTTCATTTTCAAGTCGCATTATTGATAACTCTAGTTCTTTATTCACTTGTCTATATTCTAGCTCCATTTTTTCCACCTTCTGATCTGTTTGTTCTATTTTTGTTTCGATGTTCTGGATTTTCTGTTCATTGATTGCTAAGGCAATCTGTATCTTTTCAATTTTATCATCCACGGTTTTAATATTTCCTTTTAGTTCTCCCATTTCATTTTTCACTTCTTCATGATTCCTCCTTGTCTCTTCATGATTTATAGCTGTCACTTCTTGATTTTTTATAAGTGTCTCTTGTATCGTTTGAAGCATTAATTGCATACTTTGCATTGCTGGTGCTGGTCCTGTTGTTTCTGCCATCTTTTCACCTTTCTCCAGCCCCAGTGCGCTCTCAATTGATCTTTGATTTGAGGAGGGGGGTGTTGCCGAAGTCGTATTAGGTGTGGTTTTTTTAATTAACTTTCCTGAAGTTGCCATTTTTATCCCCCTAATTATCCTTGTCCACAATTGCATATAAGTTCAACTTTACTTCTGCTTTATCAACAATATCAATGTTATCGATCTTATCAATCTTATCAATAGTTATCTATCTCAATATTTAGTAATAATTAACCTTCCTTAATATCAAGTTTCAATATCCACACATTCTTATGTATTATTCCATTCTATTTTGATCCTTAATTATCATATATCTTCGCGTTATATATCACACAGTTATCTTATACAGATTGATATCTCTCAAGTGTATCAATTATAAGGATAATAGGTAATAAAAGGTTACTGATTTTTTCAGACCGCAGGTTCCAATTTTGATCCACTAGATGTCACCCTCTGTTCAGTATTAGTGTTAGTGTCAGTCAGTTAATACAGCCATTCCAGCTACCAGGGGAAATAAGGGTGAGTGGGTGGGTGGGTAGTAAAGCCCTCTAATCGTTCCAGAAGAGCAAGAGGAAAAAAAAGTCAGCAAATCAACAACCAACCCAAATGTTGAACAATTCTGTACTTTCCAAGTCTTTTCAATAATTACACTGTCCTACTCCTGTTATCCATGCCAGGATTTTGTTCTCTCTCAGGCCAATTTAGTTCAAGTTATTTATGATGTCAATTCACAGTCCATAAATCTGCTCTCACAGCTTCTCAGCAAAAGTCTGAAAAAAATCTCCTTCTCAGAGCCTCAACATGTGTCATTAGTCACATTCTCCAAAGAAGCAATTTTGTAGGTTGTAGAAGTCCCTCCCTCTGGCCACTGTGGGTCTCCATGGAGATGACCTTGACATAGAGACGGCTGGAATGTGCTTTTGTTTTGACTGAAGTGCAATTCCCTCACTGCAGGTGCAAGGCTCGGTTCCCTATTCCCCTGCCTATGGCAACTCAAGAGCAGGTCAGGAATGCTTTGCAAGTTGACACAGAGCTAATTTGTGCCATCAAAAGAGCAAAGCAATCCCATTGTCAGAAAGTTGAGATTTTTTTTCAGAACTTTTTTTCAATGAACTCCAGGCTTATGTAGCAAGGAATCCAGGCCATTACAGGTTATAAGGTGGCTCCATCAAAATGCAAATGTGACACAGACTTTTTAAATGAGCTGTGCACATTTTGGGGAAGATTCAAAGCATCAAGTAGCACTCTTACAAGGAAAGCTGTGAGCAAGTGCTTAGCTTTGATGTTACCTTAGTTCGGAGAACATTGCTGAAAGTTAACATATAGAAGGCAGCAGGCCCAGATAATATTCCTGGGCATGTTCTTAGGGAACGTGCAGATGAGTTGGCTTATATTCTTACAGATATCCTCAATCTTTCATTACAGCAGGCAGTGATCCCATCATGTTTTAAGTCAGCCATTATTTTGTCAGTGCCAAAAAAATCTGCAATTATGGGTCTCAATGATTACTGTCCAGTTGCATTTGAGAGACTGATAAAGGACATTATTGTATCTAGCTTCCCTCCAGCATTTGACTTGCTTCACTTTGCTTACTGTTCAAATCACTGCACAGAGGATGCTATTTCTTCTGTTCTCCATCTGAGCTTGGCTCATGTGGAGGAAAGTAACACTCATGTGCAAATGCTGTTTGTTGACTTCAGTTTGGCATTTAATCCAATTGTTCCTCAGCATCTAATAGACAAACCGAGCCTCTTAGACTTGAATACTCCTTTGTGCAACTGCATTATTTATTTTTTATTGACAGGCCCCACTATATGCAAGTTGGGACTAATATTTCTAACACCATTTTCTTGAGCACAGGTTCTCCTCAGGGATACATCCTAAGTCCGCTGTTGTTCCCCTGTTGATCCATGACTGTTGTGCAAGGTTTTCCATCAACGAGATTGTGATGCAATAGTAGTGGGCCTTATTCAACATGACAATGAGGTGCTTGCTACCAGGAGGTAGAGGGTTTAGTGAACTGGTGTAATAAAAACAGCCTTGTTCTAAATGTTAGAAAAACTAAAGAAATCATTATCAATTTCAGAAAAGGGAAGCACAGCCACACACCTCTGTGTATAAACATCCATCCGTGGAGAGGTTTAGCAGCAGCAAATTTTTGGGTGGGCAGCTAACAAATAAGCTGGCTTGGTCACTCAACACTGTTTCCTGCATCACATGAGGAAAGTACGTCTTTCTCCCCCTGTCCTTACCACTTTTTTATAGAGGGATGATCAAGAGCATCCTGTCCTATTGCATTACAGTCTGGTTTGGAAGCATTAATCCTTCAGACAGGAAGGCAGTGCAGAGAGTGGTGAGGTTGGCAGAAAAGATTATTGGCAGTTCACTCACTTCTATCCAGGACATACCATATAAGCATTGCTTGAGCAGGGTCTGCCGGATTGTCTGGGATGCTACATATCCTCTTCACAACCTGTATTCCTTGTTACCTTCTGGGAGGAAGCAGAACATCCAGATTCAGCCACAGTTTTCTTCCATGCAGTATCAACCTTGTGAACACTTAAGCTTCCTCTTTCCGCTATGCATTCAAGATGGACACTGATTAATATTTATATGTATTTATATTTTAGGGTGCAGGTATATAGATATGTATGTATATGGCATATCTATATTTGTGTTATGTATGTATACACTTTTGATACCAGGCAACAGAATTTCATTTTTAATGTGTGCCAGATTGCCCACAGAAAAAAATGAGAATAAAGGTTAATTTATTTGCCCAAAGTCCTCCCTGTTGATTAGTATCTAGTGGTAGTTGCAGACCTGCCTGTGTCTTCCTCAGCTACACAAGTCAGAAATTTCTTGGTAGTGGCAAAGTTTGATTTCCAACTGATTTCAAGATAACCGAAATCTCCTATTCAACATGAAAAGTCTGGAAGCAACTTAGTAGCAGAAATATAAAATTGAGAGCAGTATGGGAAAAGAAGATAAGGTGAGAGTATCCAGAGCCGTGATGTCATTGCCACAAAATGTCAATGGCGAATTATCCAAAGGTAATAACTAGGAAATTAAACAGAGATTTGAGCATTTTTAGCAATTCTGATGCTAAAATCATTTTGTATAAAAATTGAACATTCAAAATTAGTAATCTTAAAGAGGCAAGGAGAAAAAAATCAAAGAAAAAATAAGTTTGCCAGAAGGTGGACAAGTTTAGATTTGGTTGAGATTCGGCAGCACATTCCTAAAATGTTCTACATGTCCTGTTTAACCACCACTGAATTCAAAATCTGTAACTCAAGAGGAGTTCACAAGTCTTCTTTTAATCAATGCCAGGAGCTAACTTGTTGTGCTGAGTTACAATAAGATATGACATTATGTGCATATAATAATGTTGTTCAAAAAAACAGATACTCTGGATATATTTTTCCTGCTTATTACATTTGTATGATGCTTCAATATTCAAATATTGAATCAAGCTCATCTAGCATGCTTCATCAAAAAAGGAAATATGAACCTGCCTTTTTCCAGTCCTAGCCTATAGCTGTAGTCCAGAGGGGGTATTCAGCAGGTTCTGACAGTTCTGGAGAACTGGCAGCAGAAATCTTGAGTAGTTTGGAGAACCCGTAAATATCACCTATGACTGCCCCTGCCCCTATCTATTCTCTGCCTCTTGAGTGCCAGCTGATTGGGATGAAATGGGGATTTTGCAGTAACCTTCCTCTGGAGTGGGATGGGAATGGAGATTTTACAGTATCCTTCCCCTGTCATGCCCACCAAGCCATGCCCACTAATCAATGCCACATCCACCAAGCCACACCCACAGAACCAGTAGTAAAATATTTGAATCCTACCATTGCCCCAGTCACTGCATTGCACCAATATCTAGCTCTTGATCAGGTGGCCCTTTCCCAGATAGCCCTGGAATAGACTTCCAGCTCCTGCCTGAAGAGCAGGTGGCAGCTGTACTTAGAAGATGGTGCACATCTTTAGATGGTGTGCCTGTTATGCCCATTCCTACAGTAAGGTTGTGCTCACCGTTACCCTTGCCCTTATAACTTCTTATTTACATTACTGCAAGGCACTCTACATGCAGTTGCCTTTGAACAGCACCTAGAAAATTCAACTGGTGCAAAATGCAGCTGCACAAGTAGTAAATGGTGCCACCTACACAGCACATGTAACACTACCATAATGTGCAGTGCACTTGTTATTGGTCTGCTTCTGGATGCTGGTTGTCAGCTTTAAAGCCTTACATGTCTAGTGACTTGACTGCCTGAGGGACCATCTCTTTTCAAAATCTGTACTTGTCCAAATAGAGAGGAAGGAGTCAAGCTACTTTACAAGGCACCTGAAGGCTAGACAAGGTATAATGGATGGAAGCTAATCAAGGAGAGATTCAACCTAGAAATAAGAAGAAAATTTTCTGACAGTGAGAACAATCAATCCTTGGAACAGCTTGCCTTCAGAAGTTGTAGGAGCTTGGGGAGATGACTTCCGGTCCCCGAAGGCGATGGACGTTCACGTCCGCTGGTCGTCTTCTCGGTGGGCTCCCCTTAAGCTTAGGGGGAGCACAGGGAGCCTTGGAGGGGCTCCCTACTGTAGGGCGGCTTGTTGGGACCCCCTGAATCGGCGGCAGCCACAGGGGGGTCTCCAGCTTCGCCCCAGGAGCCGGGAAGCATGGGGGGTGCGCAGTAGCATGCCTTTGCCGAGTGGAGCCTGGAAGGAAACAACTAATCGGACGTTATAGCTGAAATGCGGTGAGGTGGGAAGCTTCCTTCAATCTCCTTTTTAACTACTTAACTGATGAACAGCAGCCTTTCTTAAACTCTGGTTTCAATCTTTTGAAGTGTTAAGACTGGAGGGGGGATTTTCAACCCCCCCTCAAAAAAGCGGCAATTGGAAAATCCCTCTCTCTCGGAAGAGATGGAGAAAGTTAAAAGTTACTTTCTCTTCCTTTAAGCAATGGGAGGATGATTTTTTGCTACAATTGCAAAGGAGGATTGCTGAGTTGATTCTTTTAAACTACTTTATGGAAACTTTGGACGTTGCTTTCTTTTCTTTTCTTTTATTAAATTTTTAAATAAATTTTACAATTATCACCCCTTTCCTTTTCCCACCCTCCCTCCCCCGACCTCCCAGGGCAAAGTACAGGGTATAAACATTTAACAACCATACGCTAATGTAAGCTAACTAATTTTAACATGTTACTATTCTTGTGCTTTAACCCCCCCTTTATTAAACTAACTTTGAATAAATTGTAATGTCCTTTATGCCTTCATTCATAAGCTAACTGAAATTTTTTAGTCCGATATTTGTTTTGAATATAGTCAATCCATTTTGTCCAATCCAGCTTGTACTTCTCATCTGAATGATCTTTCAAATACGCTGAAATTTTGGCCATCTCTGCTAAATTTGCTACTTTTAACGTCTATTCTTGGATAGTAGGCAACTCTTCCTTCTTCCAGTATTGCGCCACCAACAATCTTGCTGCCGTCGTTGGGTTCAAGATCAGATTAGTCTCTATAACAGTACAGTCTGAAACTATACCTAACAAAAACAACTGGGGTGTAAACTTTATCTTCTTTTTCAACATATTTTGAATAACCCACCATATTTTTATCCAAAATGCTTTAACTTTTTTACAAGTCAACCAAATATGGTAGTACGTGGCATTAACACAATCACATCTCCAACATTTAGATTATAAATTCGGATACATACAGGCTAGCCTTTTTGGATCTAAATGCCATCTGTACACCATCTTATAGAAATTATCTCTCAAGTTCTGAGCTTGTGTAAATTTTACATTTCTTACCCAAATCTCTTCCCATATTTCCATCAGTATTGGTTCCTCGAAATTTTGTGCCCATTTTATCATACAATCTTTAACTAATTCTGTTGCTGAGTCTATTTATATCAATACATTGTACAGCCTTTTTATATGCATTGGACCCTGATCCCTAATTTGTTTTATCAAGTTATCATCACTTTGGATAATACTGAATTTCTGGTCTTTTTTCCATCTAACCTGTAACTGACCATACTGGAACTAGGTTTGAATTATCCTTTTGTCTCTTAATACATTCAAAGATTTCAGCTGCAGCGCACCTCTATCCATACTAAGGAGTTCTGCATATGTAGTTAGATCTTGGTTTTTTTCTATACTTATATTCTCTATAGCATGTCTAGGCACCCCCCACATAAGTATTTTGTCGTTTAACCTATATTGATATTTTTTCCAAACACGCAGTAAGGCATTCCTTAAAATATGACTTTTAAAGATCTTATCAACTTTCTTGTGATATATTAAGTAAGCATGCCAGCCATATACCAAATCATAACCCTCAATATTCAATATTCTATCCTCTGTTAGGTTGATCCAATCACTAATTGTTGCTAAAACTGCTGCACTGCCGGGACTTGGTTATACTTTCCCAAGTATTCCATTATATTGATAATTTGTCTTACATTGCTTTTCATTTGCCTTCCCTGTATAAAACCAGACTGGTCATTGTGAATTGTTTGTTGAGCAATTGGCATCAACCTATTCACCAATATTTTAGCAAAAATTTTGTAGTCTATATTAAGTAATGAAATAGGCCTACAGTTTATTGGCTGGGTAGGATCCTGTTCCTCTTTTGGAATCAATGAAATAAAAGCTGTTTTCCATGATGGTGGGACCTTGCCTTCCATTTGAATTTTATTAAATAGTTCCCTAAGAGGTTCCATCATTTCTAGTTGTAACTTTTCATAATAAACCACTGTCAGGCCATCTGTGCCAGGCACTTTACCGACTTTTAACTGCTTAATTGCCAGGAGGATTTCCTCTACAGTTACAAGTTGATTCAATCTTCCCCTTTGCTCATCTGTAAGTATAGGAATTTTCTCTCTTTCCAAATATCGGTCTATATCTGACCCTTGTATTTTGTCACCAGCATACAATCTGGTGTAAAATTCTAAAAAAAGTCTTTCAATCATATCCTATTGAAAAACTTCCTTCCCTTTATATTCTACTTTCTCTATATTACGGGATCTTTGTTTTTTCTTTAACATATATGCTAGCCATCGACCTGGTTTATTGACATTACAAAAAGTGTTATGTTTAGTGTATAGTAAATTAGTGGCTATCTGGTCCGACATTAACATATTGAACTGTCCTTGCAGTAGAGTAATTATCTCTTTTGTCTTCTTATCATCTGGTTTAGACATTAACTCCTGCTCTTTTTTAAAAAATCTCTTCCTCTAATTCCCTTTGTTTTTCCTTTGTCTGCGCCTAAAAACATTATTCAAATTTATTAAAATGCCTCTCATGTATGCTGTACTTGTGTCCCAAACCGTTTCCATTGATATCCCCTTATGCATATTAAAAGCAAAATATTCTTTCAATAGTTTTTTACATTCGGTAACATTTTTTTCATATCTAAATAAATTTTCATTTAATCTCCAAGACCTCCTGGATCGGTGTCCATATTCAAGTCCCATCCAGATCGGGTTGTGATCTGTTAAAGTTCTTGGGCATATCTTAGTCTTCTTTACCCTGGAAAAAAGATCATTTGTAATTAGTATAAAATCAATTCTAGAAAAGGATTGATGCCTATCGGAAAAAGGTAAAATCCCGTTCTTTAACATTCCGTTCTCTCCAGATATCCCTCAATTCAAAGTCATCCATCATGTCAAAAAAAGGTTTAGGTAATCTTGTTGATATTTGTGTGTTTTGCAAATGCCCCTTCTTGTCTTGAACCGGATCCAGTACTCCATTCCAATCGCCCAGTAAAACGCAGGATCTGTAGCCCCATTGTGTTAGTTTGGTGTGAAGCAACTTATAAAAATTTTCTTGTTGTTGATTGGGAGCATATATTCCTGTTAAGAGTGTTTTCTTCCCTTCTATTAAGAGTTCAATTGCAATGTATCTACCTTGAGAATCTGCTTCAACTAATTCAGCTTTTAAATTTTTTCTTAAATATATAACTATTCCATTTTTCTTCTCTGGAGCAGATGCTACAAAGTGCGATCCCAGTCTTGCATTCACCAAGTGTTTCTTGTCCTTCATTCTAATATGTGTTTCTTGTAAGCAAATTACATCATTTTTAAATTGTTTCAAGTAGTGAAATATTTTTTTTCCTTTTTTGTGTTGAGTGTAAACCGTTGACGTTCCATGTTAGAAATTTAGTTGTCATCTTTGGCACACTGAAGCTTTTTAAGAGCTGCCTGGAAATCTTGCTGGGACTTCACCTTTGGTCTATCTCCTCTCACTGCTTCTGTGCTCATGCTTATGTTATCTTGAATTGCGATTTGAGCTTGTTTGGACATTAATTCTTGTTCTTTACGTTTGGTAGCCGCGCGGGTTTGTCTCTGTTCCATAATTTCTTTGGTTTCCTGGAGTAAACTCACAACCCTAATTTGTTCCTGGTTATCTTGCTGCCTGGGATCCTCTGTCTCTTTTCTTTCTTTGGGACCTGGAGATGGAGGGCGTCCTGTCTTTAGTACCATACTATAGAAATCTCTTGCCTTCCAAACAGAGTTGAGACAATGTCTTTCTCCCATGTAGTTCACCACCAATCCGGCTGGGGTCTCCCATCTGTATTGAATCTGGCACTTTCTAAGTTCGTCCACTAGAAATGCATAATCCTTTCTAGATCTCAACATTTTGGGGGGGATTTCCTTCAGTACTATCACATCTTGACCTGCCACTTGCCATTTGTTTTTGTAAATTGCTTGCAATATTTCATTCCTAATTTTCCTGGTAACAAAATAAATTACGATATCTCTTGGCAGTTGTCTTTGTCTAGCAATCCATGAATTAACACGGTAAATTTTGTCCATTTGCCAGAGGCATTCGGCCTTTGGCTCCCCAGTTAATTGGACAAGAGCGTCAGCAAAAATCTCTCTTAAATCTTCTTGAGCATGTTCCTTCAACTGCCTTATCCTCAGGGCAAATTCCATTGTCCTGTATTGCATCATCGTAAGCTCCGCCTCTGAGTTATCAATTTTAGTTTGCGCCTCCACAAGTTTGTTATCCAGATTTATATTAGCCTCATTAATTTCTTCCACCTTCTCATCAAGAGATGCCAAGTAGCCAAATAATCCTTTAAGTGCCTCGACTATATCCTCCCTTATTTCTTGGTTACGTGTTTGGATTAAATCCTTAATACCAGATATTTCATCAGAGACATCTTTAAAGGCACTTGTAATTTTCCCCTCCAAGACAGCTGCCTGTTCTTTTAGTGCATTTTGTAAGTTATTTTGTAAAGCCTCCAGTGTCAGGGTTTGTGTCAGGGTTTGTGATTGTGTTTCCACTGGAGGTAATAAAATTTGTAGCTTTGAAGTTTGCGCCGGTGAACTCCCTGCACTCTTTGAAGTATTGAATTTGGTTTGCCTAGAGGCCATTTCAAAATATTTAGATCTGGCTTTCAAACAGCCAATTTATTCAGTCCAGAAAATCCAACTATTCTTTTAAGTATTTCAGCCACACTAACAGGCACATAACAAGTGCTAATCAGTTTCCCACTTGACTTTCATTTTCAACACACCCTTTGTTACTCTGGCGCCATTTTTTTGAAAAGTTCCTTTTAAGTTTAAAGAAAGAGATATAATCTACAGAGTTAAGGCTAGTACTTGCAATTTTGTTGACCTCCTGGTTTGCTCTGCCAGCTTCAGATGTAAAATAGACTTGAAGTTGCTGGTGTGGACGCTGCCTTTTGTTCTTTTGTTCGGCTTCATTTTTACAACCTAAAGCGACTGAAGAGAGCTCAAAGGAACTATGTGTTGATCAAATGTTTCAAACTATCATAAAGGGACAGGATGAACTGAAAAACAACTGGCAGATTTAAGTGATCAGCTCAGAGAAACGCAACAACAAACAACACAAAATAAACAGAGAATAGGTGTGCTGGAGGAAGGCGTGACTGGGTTGAGGGAAAAGGTTAAGACAATCCAGAAGGGGAATGTAGAATTTGAAAATCATATGATAAAGGTGGAATTTGAGATAATGTCTTTTTTTTCTTAGATTTCAAAACTTGCCAGAAACAGAGAATGAAGATCTCAAGGAGATTATGACCACAATTTTAGCAGACTATATTAAAAGAGACAAACAACAGCTATGGTGGGATATTGATCTGATTTATAGGATTAATTCGGCATACACTAGAACACACAACGTGCCAAGGGAAGTACATGTTAAATTTCTTAGAAAGATCACAAGAGATGAGGTCTTAGGAGCTCAAAGGGTGGGACCACTAAAATATAAAGACAAAGAAATAACCATTCTTAAACAGATTCCAAAGAAAGTAAGAGATAAGAGGAAGAAATATTCCTCTTTAGCAAAGAAATTATATAACAATGGAATCTGGTTTAAATGGTTGTTGCCAGAAGGAATGCTGATTTTCTGGGAGGGCAGTAGAATTAGAATTAGCACAGTTGTGGAGGCGGAGGCCTTCATTAAGCAAAATAGTGCCCTCCTAGATGAAACAGGGGACAGTACACAAGATGTGAAGGAGGGATGGGCTGTGGCTCTGCCAGCAGACAGGTGGGAGGATACAACACTTAGAAGACTCAGGTCACAAAAATGAGTTGAAACATTATTGCAATTGTTATAATGTAACTCTTGGAAGTGATATAGAAGATGATTGAATATATTGATGATTGAAGGTAAAAACAAAAAGCTGCCAATGTTTATTCAAAGTCTGATGCTTTTTCTCTTCTTTTTTGTAAAAGTTGTGAGATTCGGGGGGATTTCTACCTCCCGCATGATGTAGCTGTCAAACGTTTCTATACCTATTTGCCTTTTTCCCTAAAACATTTGTAAAAACCAATAAAATTTTACAATAAAAAAAAGAAGTTGTAGGAGCTTCATCACTGGAGGCTTTCAAGAAGAGATTGGACTGCCATTTGTCAGACATGATGTAGGGTCTCCTGCTTGGTTAGGGTTTGGACTAGGTGACCTACAAAGTCCTTTCCAACTCTCTTAATCTATAATCTGTAAAATGGATTCAGCAGACACTGCCTGTTGCAGACACTATCAACCAAAGAGAAAACTGGCAGTAACTAAAAGACGGTCCTTGTCTGTTGTAGCCCCTGCCTTTTGGAATATTCTCCCCTCAGATATTAGAATGGTCCTAACCATGTTGGCCTTTTACAAGGCATTAAAAACCTGGATATTGGGGCATGGAATATGTTAAGAGTCCCATTTCTTGGCTTTACTGTTGATCCTGGCTGCTGTTTGTATTTAACTTCTGGATGCTTTTATTGTTTTTCATTGTTTTAGAATTTAAGAATTGCAAGCTGCCCAGAGTCACTTGATTAAGTTGGGCAACAATTTAATTGAATGAATGAATGAATGAATGAATGAATGAATGAAAGAAAGAATGAATGAATGAATGAATGAATGAATGAGGTAGATGCTATGGACAAATCACAAATTTTGGAATTCTCTGTCCTGAATCAACTTAAACACACTAGTGAGGTTTTACTTTCTCATCAGAAATCACAAAATATTTTTTTTTAAAGAAGTATATCTTAGGAACCAGCATCAAGCTGAAGTTAATCATTTCATTCCCTAACTTCTACAATGACTTTGAAGCAAGGAAATTTAGCAGATGAGAAAACAGCTAAGCACAAACAGCTGTGATGGGGAGAAGGTCAGTGGCTTAGTTTCAGAATCTACAGTAAGTCTTCACTTAGGCATGTTATGCAAAAGAATGCAGAAGAGAAGCCATTTACACATTTACATCTCCAAGGGAATTGTTATCTTCTCTGTGTCTCCAGAAAAGCTTTTATTATTCAAAAAGCTTCACAAACTTACTTCTTTCTTACCTTTCACTTATGAATTCCCACTAAATCTGTATTCTATATCAGATTGGTGTAGAAATGGAGCAAAAACTAGGACATTCCCCAACTTTGGCATGAAAGTCACTGAGTTACTTTGGGCCTTTCACAGGGTGGTTGTGGTGGGCAAAATAAGAGCCAGGAGTATTAGCTATATTTGCTGTCTGAGTTATATATGAAAAACCAGGATAAAAATATAATAATAACAGCAACAATAATGTTTTAATAAGTCACTGTGCAGTGATAAAACAGGAAGGCAGAAAAAAATTGTAAAAATTCTTCAGTCCCACTTTAGAAGGTTTCCAGTTTAAGATCTAACATGTTCAAGCCAATGTCACTATTTTCTCCCCACAATCCTCACAGATTGTTAAGTGGAAGAAATAAGGGTCTTTCATTCTCCTATCTTCCACTGTCACTTTATGTTTCCTTTTTCAGAGACAGGGCAGAAACTCAGACCAGATTCTGAAAATGCATTAGAACAACATAGCTAAAAGCTTCATCTCTGATGCTAGTACAAATGTCAGCAAAGAAAATGAACTGATAGAATATTCTGAATTTTGGGGATGCCTTACCTTTTTTCTATCCCTTTTCTTCAAGAAAAGGCTGTGATTATGTCCATTTAGAAAATGGAAGAATGAAAAATCATTATGAACAATTTCCAAAATGGGAAGGAGAAACATTTCAGTTTTATTGTTTTAATGGTCTTCTGCCTATAAGCAAACAGCAAAGATGACAAACAGCAACATGCACAAAATCCCACTTCGAACCAGAAGCAAAGTATTTCAGTAAGTAATTCTTTCCCATTTGCAATAGATATTGCCACATATAAACAAAACCGGCTAGGGAGATGCTGACTTTGCTTTAACCTTAAAGAAGTAACATTCTACAGAGATTTCAGCCTCTTCTTGGGTTGTTCCGCCTGCTAGGGTGATGCTTCCACTGCTATCTCTTCTCAGGGAATCCTAAAGGTTGTTTTGGAGCCTACAGTTTGCAAAAGAATGTTCACTAAAACCTTAAATGTTTAAAGCTGAGTCTTTTATAAAATATAAAACAGAAAAATAGGGTTCTTCCAATCTCAAAAGAACAAAAGGAGGCGATAAACAGGCCAATAATGATAGCTGAAGTAGAATTAGTCCTGAAAAACCAGAAAAATAATAAAAAAAACAGGACCAGATGGAATCCCGGTGGAGTTATACAAATATAATCAAATAATATTGAAAGAATTAGGAGTGGAAATGTTTAACAAAATCTTAGAAAAAGCCAAGATGCCTGAATCATGGACAGAAGCAATAATATCGCTAATCCCGAAAGAAGAAGCCAATTTACAAGAAATTCAAAACTACAGACCAATTTCACTACTGAATTCTGATTATAAGATATTTGCAGTGATTATGGCAGGAAGAATTAAACAAATTTTAAATGAACGAATACATCCAGAGTCATCCTAGACATAATAGAATATTATGAGGCGCATCCAGAAAAGCAATTGGTACTGGTTTTCCTTGATGCATAAAAAGTATTCAACAATGCAATTTGGAAATTTATATCAACACAATTAGATAGGATGAAATTCGGAGAAACTTTTACAAAAATGATAGAAATACTTTTTAACACCCAGACAGCCAAAGTTCTGATGAACGGAGAACTAACAGAGAAGATCGAAATAAAAAAGGGAGTTAGAGAGGAATGCCCCCTCTCTCCTTTGCTGTTTATACTAACTCTGGAAATATTGTTAAATGAAATTAGGAAAGACCAGGGAATAAAAGGTTTAAGACTTAAAAATGAAGAATATAAGACCCAAGTCTATGCCGATGACTTAGTATTTGTTTTAGAAGATCCACTGGAATCCAGTCTGAAATTAATCCAAAAATTAGAAGAATATGGTGAAGTGGCAGGATTAAAAATTAATAAAAGCAAAACAAAAATGATAATTAAGAATATGACAAAAAAGCAAGAAGAGGAATTTGAATTAGTAACTAAAATGCAAATAACTAAGAAAGTGAAATACTTGGGAATCTGGGTGTTGGCAAAATGTTTGACAATTAAAGACAATAATTATAATAAACTAGTGACACAAATAAAGAAAGATTTAGAAAGCTGGAAAAATATTCAGCTATCAGTAATGGGACATATAGCCACAGTTAAAATGAATATTTTATCAAGAATTTTATTTTTGTTGCAAGCCACTCTCTTTCAGGAATTAAACAAACTAACTGCCAGGTTCATCTGGCAAGGATGAAAATGATTAAACTAAAGTCAATGCAAGATAGCAAGGAGAGAGGAGGCTTAGCATTACCAAACTGGGAGATATACGCATTAGCAGTAACAACAACATGGGTGAAGGACTGGATAGAGTTAAAGAATAAAAGAATCTTGACCTTAGAAAGCCATGATCTGCAAGCAGATTGCCATACATTCCTATGGGATGATAAAAATAAAACGCACAAATAATTTCAAAAATATCTAATTATAAATGCATTATTGCAAAACTGGCTCAATTTTTTTTAAAAAAAACTATGTGAAAATCCCGAATTGGCTATCTCTGACAGAAAGGACGACACACCCAAATTTTACAGATATGAATAAAGTGTTAAGATACAGAGACTTAATTAATGGACAGAGAAATTTAAAAACAATCGAAGAATTGGCAGAACAAAAGATGAAAGTTGACTGGCTAACCTACTTGCAAATCAATACTAAACACAATAATGATACTAAATTATAGTAAATGGAACCACACGAATTAGATTAAATAATCCAAAACTCAGAAAGAAAGATGATAGGGAGAATATATAAATTTCTTCTGAAGTATAAAATGGAAGAGCAAATTGTGAAAGAACAAATTGTAAAATAGGCACAGAATTTTGACTACAATATTGAATTAGATAAATGGGAAAAATTGGGGGGGACAAATTTAAAAATGACATTTTCTGTTGCATACAAGGAAAACCGGTACAAAATGTTTTACAGATGGCACCTGGCACCAGTAAGGTTAGCAAAAATCTCAGCAAATATCTCCCCAAAATGTTGGAAATCAACATATGGAACATATTATCACATATGGTGAATGTGTGAGGAGGCTAAAAAGTATTGGAAAAGGATTAAAAACTGGCTAGATTCAATAATAGGAGTCAAAATAGATTGGAAACCAGAAGTTTTTCTACTAGGAATAATGACTGCGAAATATAAAAAAGAAATCCAATATTTAATTTTACACATAATAACGGTGGCGAGGATTGCCTTCGCTCAGCAATGGAAAAATAAATTAATACCAAGCAAAGATGAAATAATAAGAAAAGTTACTGAAACAAAGCCAGCACCCCATCCCCTCCCACCAAGACTTACAGAAAGACGGCAGCTCCGTTCCCATTTTAAGCCCACATTTTGAGCCCACGCTTGAAGATGGCAGGTGGGATCCTGCCGAAACGTTGCAAAGACAATCTCAACTTTACACAGGAAAAGACCCGAATACAACAAAACCAGCATACCTACACCCGTGAAAATCTACGAAAACAAATATATATATATATATATACACACACACACACACACACACACACACACACACACACACATACTCAAGAGAGTTTAAATTTATTAGAGGTAATCACCCAATAAAGCAGATAGATGCGTAAAATATGAGGGTTAAAAATGGTGAAATGCAAATGGAATATATTAGAAGGGGAAATAACATAAGAAGAATTGTATCGATTTGAAATTGCTATTAGAAAAAACAGAAAGTTCCTGTTTGTACTGTATTGTGTAAATGTAGTGTACGTCTAAGTTTTGTGTGTCAGAGATGGGTTGCTCCCGGTTCACACCGATATGCCAGAAGGGGTTTGTCAAATTTACCATACGTTTTAGAACCCGTTCGTCTGGTGGGACAGTACCAAAATGCTCCCTCCTGCCTGCCTCACTCACTCGCTCCCCCCATTCCCCTGGTCGCCACTCACTTGCTCCCCACCACCTGTCCACACCAGGCTTGCCCCGCATACCCACTTCCTTTGCCGAAGTGAAGGATTGGGAGAAGCCCACGTGGATCCTGTCTCATCCCGTCCCCTCAGATCCTGCAGGCAGCCACTTTGCCAAGCCACCCTGGGATCGCCCTGAGGAAAAATCCCAGTGGTGACAGTGAACCAATGCAGCAAAGGGCACTCCTGAGGCCTGTGGCAGCGGTGAGTACATGCTTCCCTTGCTTGCTCTAAGCAGTCCCCCCTGCCCCCTCTGGGATTGAGAGATGCCAGCCAGGGCAACCCAGGTGCCATTGAGAGCCATCACCAGCTCAGAGCCTCGGTTCTTCCTCGCCTCATTGCCTTTGCTGCCGTTTCGTCCCGGCTGGGAGCAGATGGTTTTTCCCTGACAGGGCTGGAATCAGAAACCATTGAGTCCAGCTTTGCTTTCTGAAACTTCGCCCTCTGCTTTCACGGCTCAGGGTAGTGGACTCAGCCCCCTACACGTTGCATCCCACTCCCAGCCTTTGTCCATGCCTCTGTGCCATGGCAGGGATTGGCCAGGACAGCCCAGCAAGCTGGGCGCCCAAAAACGGCATGGAGGCAATGCACGCATGCATACAAAATCCCAATAAAAACCTCTAGGTATGTAAACCACAGTGAAAAATCAGCTTCAGGGTTGGGGATGGAGAGGTCTTCAGCCAACTCTCCTCCTCTCTTCACCCCTCCCCTCCCCAGCCAGACCTGTTTTGCCATAGTTTGCACACAGAGAGATTTTCCAGGGTGCCTACCCTTTTGACCAGCCTGTCCAAGAAAATGGCTGCTTTTGATTTCTGCCACCACTCCTGGAGAAGAGCACCAAAGCGAGCACAGAAAGAGCCAGCGGGCAATCCACTGATTTTCTTTTCAAAGATGGTATAAAATGGGGGAACAGGAAGAGGGGGTGATGCTTTTCCCCTCCAAGCTCCAGTCCTTTGCCGAAGCTTTCTGAACTTTGGGTCTTCTGGATGGGAGGCTCCCCCTTGCTGGTTCTATCAAGAAGCTGCAGCAGAAATCAAAAGCAACTGCTTTCTTGGGCAGGCTGGTCAAAGGGGTTGGTGCCACTGTGGTTGATCCAGCTGGGGAAATGGATCCCCGAAGGGCAGGATGTGTTCTGCCGCTGCTGCTACTACCAGGTGCATCCAACTCCTCAGCATGGTGGCAGGATGGCCAAGAGCTCTGGCAAGGTCTGTCTCCACCACCACCACACCCGCTGATGCCAGGTGCATCCAAGCAAAACTCGCCAGTGTGGCCCAGTTCCGATGGCAGAGAGCTAAAGCAAGTTCTACCGCCACCACCGCTGATGCCGGTCGTGCCACCACATCCTGGACCTGACCAACCACTGCCTAACCAACACATACTTCATCCATAATGGACAAAGATACAAATAGAAGGAGCACCCATGTGATTACCCCTCTCACCCGTCATCAGAAACTTATATATG
This sequence comes from Natrix helvetica, assembly GCF_964273705.1. Taxonomy (NCBI): domain Eukaryota; kingdom Metazoa; phylum Chordata; class Lepidosauria; order Squamata; family Natricidae; genus Natrix; species Natrix helvetica. The sequence continues at coordinate 75,880,157 of NC_138549.1, read as the reverse complement.
GAACATTATGAAACTAACACCTTAGATAAATCTGAACACAAACCCAAACTCTGGCTTAGATATGTTGATGATACTTTCTTGATTTGGCCACACGGGAAAGAAAAACTGGATAACTTCCTCACACATCTCAACAGCCTACACCCCAAAATGCAATTCACTATGGAAACAGAAGCAAACAACCAACTTTCCTTTCTGGATGTCCTAATCTACAAAAAACCCAATGGCTCCCTAGGACACACCATCTACCGGAAAAAAACATACACCAACTGCTACTTAAACGCACAATCCCATCACCACCCTGCACAGATCAACTCTATAGCCAAGACCCTCATCTCCAGAACCAAATGCATAGCTGACAAAGATCACTTGAAAACTGAATTGCACACTCTCACAAACGTATTAATCTCCAATGGATTCCAAAGAAAAACAATTACCAACCTAATCCAAAGGGAGATTGCCCCCAAGAACCGAGACATAGAACAGGACAATGGCATCGCTCTCCTCCCTTACATCAAAGACACCATAGATAAAATATATAAGGGTTTTTCCTCATCAGCTTCCTCCTCTCTTCACACCTTGTCGTCTCTGTGAATTAGATGTCATGTGTAGTATGAATTGCCTTCCAAGAAACATAAATGATGAAACCAAGTTGCTCTTTTTTGCTTTTAGAAATGTGTGACCCTTCTCTATGTTTTAATCATGGACACCTCCTTTATAACTACTGGGCATTACATAGAAGGTGACAACATTACATTTGTTTGTAATACAGGCTATTCTCCTGCAAACCAGCGATCAACAATTATTTGCACAAAAAAGGTCTGGTCACCTGCTCCAAGATGTATCCTGCCAGGTAAGTTTTAGGAATGTCAGCTAAAATTGCCTGACCTGAAAATGCTTTGCTCTGTTTTCTGTGTGTGCGTGTTCGTGTGTGTGTGTGTGTGTGTGTGTGTGTGTGTGTGTGTGCTGTATGTATATGTACACACCCACATATTTGGAAGTAGCATATCACAATGAATTTATAAATGGGAATTTGTGATAATTTAACAGCATGGATGACAAGGGATTCATATTGCCACAGGGAATGTATAGGTGTTTATGTACAAACATATAATTGTGCCAATGTGCCTATCATTTATTTATTAAACTTAATGCCTTCTATTACTTAGGTCTATTGAATATTCACTATAGAAAGGTAACTTTTGATTTGAAGAAAAATATTTCAGATGAAGTTTGTTAACAATTAAAAATTGTTTTCATTATATTTATTATTTTTAAAGAGAGAGTGTTGTGTTTTGATGTGCAAAGGGGATTCCAATGAAGATCTGAGGCCCAGCATAAATTGCATTGGGCAGTATACAAATATAAAACCAAATGGCAATTATTAAGGAACAGTAAAATAAAGAAAAGTGTATTAAACATCAAAATTGAAAGATAATGCATTTTAATATATATTTTGCAACTAAAATTATTCACTAACATCTAACACATTTTTAAAACTTCATTGTGTGTATGTTTGTGTGTGTGTGACAACATTTGCATAAAAAGTATTAGGTCTGTGCCCCAAATACTTTCACAATTGTACAATGCTATAGAACTCTTAAAATATGACAACCTCCTAAATGTTGTCTGTGAAGTTGTATTGTGTCTAAAGGTTGAATCTTGGCAACTGGACCAAACTTTGTTGATCTGAGATATATAGTTACTCATCCAAGGAACTTCATTAGTCAAAACAAAATGAGTTAGGCAGACAGAGGCATTACAATGTGACGACTTCAGGGGTTTCTCCCTAAAATGCATTGCAATATGTCAATGAAGACTCAATCATCCAGGCCAAAGGTGTCTAAAGGTTTGGCCTTCCTTTTCCATTAGTAGTTTAAACCTTTAGACCCTTTTGGCCTGGATGACTGAGTCTTTATTGAAAGTGAAGCTGCAACATAGCATTCTGCTAACTTAGTTACACCGACCGGCAAGGCAGGTGTCGGGATATGTGAGGTCTGGCTGCAACTGTCCGAAGGTAAGTAGTAGGGCAGCTCCACCCCCCCCCATCCCCATTCTAGCTTAATTTTCACCTGTGTACCCTGTAGTGGGTGGGATCTTAATTAGAGCTTATTTTTGGGGTAGGGTTTATATTGGGCGGACATGTAGAAATCAAGCTAGGACTTACTTTCGGGGTAGGTCGTATTTTTGGGGAAACACGGTAGTAGTACAATTTATTTTAGATAATTAAAGGACAAATTAGATGCCTTAAGTTTCTATACGATGAAAACAGAGTTTGAGAGAATGTCCTTTTATCTTAGATTTCAAAATGTTATAGAAGCAGACGGGGAAAATATAAGGGACATTATGACTAACATCTTGGCTGAGTACATCCACAAAGAAAAACAACAGATGAAATGGGAGATAGATCTGGTTTATAGAGTGAACTCTGCTTATGCCAGAACACACAGTGTACCCAGGGAGGTCCATATCAAATTCCTTAGAAAAAGCACAAGAGATGAAATTTTGGGTGTACAAAGGGGGCAGGCACTAACATACCACGACAGGGAGATAACCATCCTGAAGCAGATCCCCAAGAAAATTAGGGGAAAAAGGAAAAGTTATTCGCAATTGGCAAATAAATTATACCAGAAGGGGGTGTGGTTTAGATGGTTGATGCCTGAAGGTATGCTGATATTCTGGGAGGAGACAAGAATTAGAATTAACACACCCATAGAGGCACAGGCCTTTATGGAAAAAAACAAAACAAACCTAGAAAAAACAGAAGATCCCACAACGGATATGCTGGACACGGGAGGGGCCGGAGCTCTGCCAGCGGGGGGAGAAGGGGCAATACCAAGAAAGCTCAGATCACAAAAATAAACAAGAAAATTACATATTATAAACTGACCGAAAGTAGTAATGGAATTATATGTGGAACATATATTACAATGTGTAAACTGATTGAAAATATTAATAGAACTAACATGCTGATTATATATGATTATGTATCAATGTTTTATACTTAGATGTATTCTATGAGTTTGGAGGGGGGGGGGCGCCTGCCACACTTTGCAACTGCCAAAATTTGTATACCTTTCCATTTACCTTTTCCCTTATAAATGTTAAAAAAACCAATAAAATTCTTTTCAAAAAAAAAAAAGTTTCTATACGAAAGACAGCCATGAACTACCTAATCAGATACATTAATTTCCCTACGTTTGTAAACAGCTTTTCTTAGCAGCCTCTTTGCCCATTTATTCATGATTTTGAAACAAGGCAATCTTCCTCTGGCTCCACTGGTTTCCCAGGTATTTTGCAAAGAGTTCACATTTTATAAACAGAAAAAATCATATTTTATGCTTCCTTTTCCCATTAGTATTGGAAATGGTGCTAATAATATTGAACATACCTGTAAGAAGGGTTCTCTATCCCATGGGTATTTTGAATGACCAAATCAGGTTCTAATCAAACAATTCACATTTTTTGTGTGGCCAATTTCCCTTTCCATGCCATTTTTTGTAAGTGCCAAATTTCCAAAATTAGGTTCTGGTCATGACCAAATCAGGTTGGGACCAAAGTTATGGTCATGACCCAGTGGTGGGATTCAAAATTTTACTACCAGTTCTGTGGGTGTGGCTTGCTTGGTGGTCATGGCTTGGTGGTCATGTGGCGTGGTGGTCATGTGCCTGGGTGGGTATGCTCGATGGTCATGTGACTGGGTGGGCGGGGCTTGGTGGTAATGTGCCTGGGTGGGTATGCTTGATGGTCATGTGACTGGGTGGGTGGGGCTTGGTGGTAATGTGCCTGGGTGGGCATGGCCAACTTGTCATCATTCACCTCAAGGGCCACCTTGCCTGCCCTCACCTCACCTCAAAGACCTCAATGAGATATAATTTCCTTGTCTATTCATTTGCTACTACTGAACATCCAAAATATACTATTTAATCCTATGTATATATGCCATATATATGTGTACACACATATTACATAGTATAGAGTGTATATAGGCACACAAAGATGCATTGTCTAATATATATACTGCATGTGTATGTAAATACACAGACACACACACACAAATCAATATTTATGATTTATAAGGAATAAACTCAACAATCAAGATATATGCTTTATACTGGGCATTATTCAACCCTATCTGCCACTTTACAGAAATGGGAAAAGGAGAGTATAGGAGCCATTTGGTGAAAGAAGAAAATTTGGAAATTCCTTTCTGGATTCTACATTGCTTAACTTTAATGCATTTATGATGGTGGAAGTGTCCTGAGGTCATGTGATCACAATTTGTCATCTTCTGTCAAGCAAAGTCAAGGGGGAAGACAAATTCACTTAATAACCATGTTACTAACAACTGCAGTGATTCACTTAACAACTCTAGCAGGAAAGATCATAAAATGGGGCAAAACACACTTAAAAATTGTCTTGCTTAGCAACAGAAATTTTGTCTCAATTGTGGTCATAACAGGAGGATTACCTGTATAGAAAATATGCCAAGATTGAATTCTATAATGCTATAATGATATAAGTGCTATAATGTTATTGGAAAACAGAGGAGAATAGCAGAATAGGTTATGCTTATTTTGCAGTCTCTAAATTAATATCACATAGGCAGCAGTCAGTTAAAGCACCTTGCTTTTATAAGCCGGTGGTAATCATGGTAGTTGCAAATCATCTGAAGATTTTGTTGATCTAGAATATAGGGATATTGTTCTGATGTTCTAGTTATGTCCTCTGAATTCTGAATTACCAATAAAATCAAGTATTAAAAGAAATATGCAATTATTTTTCAGTGTTGTTTTGGTAGAATCAAATATGAAAATAATCTATATTTCTATATTCTGTATATAATATTCTAAGTAAACATTTGTGGGAGGGTGAATTCCTTTTTTTCAGGAGTAAAGGACTTATCCATGACATGCATACACCCTTCATAAGCCTTTGAGAATTAATTTTCCTAGAAATAAAACAGTGATGGCTGTTTTAGTGTCAATCAACAGTCTACAAGCTGATCTTCACTAAAAATTTCTTCCCCATTCTGAGCCATGAACCTGCACAACATAACGTAGATATTAAAACTGCAGAAGGTAGAAATATGCACTATAACGTGCTAGCGAGAGAGCTAGCAACCGACCCTCAGAGTGATAATGACAAAATGACTGCAAAGAATATAAGTCCCTCCATTCCCCACCATTAACTTAGAATCGAAGAAGCTTCTTGTTTTCAAGGGAAAGTCCAGTTGCCCTTTGGGAAAGCACCTTTGGGACAACCATGACCCAAAGGAGGATTCAGAATGTTCATAGATACTTTTCTCAAGCTACAGTGTTTTCTGGGCCTGGTTTCAGGCTCCTCTTATCTGACTGCTTCCTTGGTAATGGCTCTTCTTGTCCTCCATGGCCAGTTCCTCAGTCTCTGCAAGTGCTGCCAGGGAGAAACACTGTTTACAACAAAGTTAAAAGATAATATTGTTAACTCAATTCAAACTGATTTTAGTAGATAGCATACATATTATTATCTTCAGAAAGAGTAGTTGGAATTGGCAGCAAAGAATACTTCTTATAACAAACCTGTAAAAAATGAGGTAAGAAGAGAAAGGTCAATCTTGTATAATTCTGATCAGGAAGCAACATCTTTTTAGTTTCTCTATCTTTCTATTCCCTGCAACTTGATACTATTTTAACAGATATTTATAGATGTACAACCCAACCCTAGTTCTGAAGAATCTGGGGGAAAAACAGGAACTAAGGTAAACAGTCTCCCTGATATTATTGGCTAATGATTAACTACATTTGGCTGAAGTTTCTAAAACTCCAGAGTAATTTAAGAAATGTATCTGCAACATGTGATTCCTATACTCATTGATATTATAAATGCACAATAGATATATCAGATATCAAATGTAATTTTAAATCAAATCTCTACACTGCCCAACTCACTTGATTGATTCTGGATGGTTTACAATAAAAAATAGTGTGAAGACCTTGAAGAATGAGGAAGCTACCAAGAATTTTTCATAAATGTCCTGTATAATAATTTTGCTTTTAGCTGCTGCTACTGAAGATTTTGGGAAGACTCAGAATTTATCAACCCTGAAATGCAAGTGGTGATTTTTCCTTCTGAAGAGTTGGAAGCACTGCCTGAAAATCTGAACTTGATTTGTTTGTTCACAAAATTCTTGTGGAGTCCTCTCTTACCTGTCAAGATCATATTCTTATTCCAGTAATACTTCCTCCCCCTGGTTTCCTTGACAATAAACAAACATAAAATGAGGAAGGGGTAGTAATAGGTGAGAGAAATCAGCTGAGAAAGCCAAACTGCTGAAGTGAGGTTCGGTGGTTGAGACATTGCCTGAAGAGTTATGAAGATCTGGCTGCTCCTGGTTGCTGCTTTTCTTCTCTGGCCAGGTTGCTCTTCTCAAAATGGTAAGTTAAGAATAGAAGTCAAAGGGTTACTAAGGAAAACAGTTTCTGATGCATTCATTAAAGGAACAGATATTTTTAAGCAAAAAGAAAGAGTTCCATTTTTCATTTGTGGCTCTCTGGAAATTTGTAATGCCAGATTCTTTAAGAATATCATAGATTTATAATTCCAATCCCCTTCTCAAATACAAGATTTTTCAGCAACTGATTTCTGAATAGCAAAATACTTGGCATCAGTATTGTCAATTCACACCCGTTTTGAGAGACTTTGTTTCAGTTAATAAAAGAACTTGATATGATAATAACCAAATGTTTACCATGTGTAACAATGCTATTTTAAAACTGAACTAGAAGTCCACTGTTTGATTTCATTGAAGTATTTGTATTTAGTAGTTCATTTTACTTATAAACAAAAATATCCTCAAATGTATAACAGTAGAACAGGTATAAAAATGGAGTGTATTAATTGAATATAGTTATGCCATAATTTAACCAAGAACATGTTGTCAGCACTGTAGCATAAAAACTTTGTACATTTTTTTCTCTCTTCCTTCCAAATGAGGTGATTTTATGAGAGCCTCAGGATGCCTCTATAGCACATAATACCTGCATAAGAACATTGATCATATAGGAACCATGGCTGCAGTGTCTGTAACCTTCTGTGCCAAGGAAATGATTCTTCCTAAGTCAGAATTTGAAATTTAAGAGATGTATCTTAGTTATGTCTGCACCAGGATAAATACAAAAGCAATTGGTATAAATTCACAGTAATAATATCTTCAAGGTCTAGGAGAAGAAAGAAAAGGAAAACGTTCACATTTAAGCATAGCTTATATTCATATGAATTGAACTTTGGAGCCAGCCTTTTATTTACCATTGTTTTTTATGGTTGCCTGGCAGTTGCTTTCTTGCTTCCCTTTTATAATCAGTTGATTTAAGTTAAATAAACTAGTTTACAAAAGTATTTTGTGCGGGAAAAGGAAGAGGCACATTTGATGTCAACAGAGACCACAGAAGGTCTCCCTTTCCAGTGGTGGGATTCAACCCATTTAACAACCGGTTCACCAAAAATGTGAATGCATATGCATATGCACATGGCTTCTGCGCACACGACAGCTTCTGCATATGTGCAGCTTCCACCATGCAGCGAGGGTTGACTGGGCAGCTTTTCAGGGCCTGCTCTGCTCCATCTCTGCTCTCCAGGGCAGCGGCTGCTTCTCTCCGCTGCTGCTCTTGCTGGGAAGGAGAACCATGTTGAATGCTGCTTTTCTGTGCTGCACGCTTTCTGGATGGGACTTAGAGGAAAGTGGAAGCTCACAGCTGCCAGGACAAGGCCAGAGCTGGGGAATGGCGCGTTCTCTGACCTGGCTGAGGCAGCCGGCAAGTGGCAGAGGTTCCAGGGCAAGGCAGAAGCATGTCCCTGGGCCCCAACCTGAGGTGAAGGTTGAGCGGGCAGCATGCTTATCTTTGGAGAATAGAGCAGGCGAGGCATGAAGATTAGCTGGACCATGTGGTGAAGGGAAGATAATATATATAGGGCAGGGTGGGGTAGGGCAGGGAGGGCGGGGCTATCCAGTGGTCAATTTTACCGGTTCTCTGAACTGCGCAAAATCATAACAACTGGTTCACCCAAACTGGTCCGAATGGGCTGAATCACCCCTGACCCTTTCCCAATAATTGTAAAATTAGCTGATAAACCATTGGTACAATAAGTAATCATTGCTACCTCATTTCAAACTCTTACTTTCAAATTTGATAGAGGAAGGGTTAGTTATTCTACAAATATTTTATTCTCCTGCTTCTGCCCACCCTTGCTGTTTTGAATGAATATTTGCATTCTCTGTACAGAATAATCCCCCCCTCTTTCTCCCTCCCTCCCCCCTCTCTGTTAATATCTCACAATTGTATTATATTAGTCTCTATCTCTAAAAAAGATAAGAAAGGAAAAGGGAACAAGGGAAGAACAAGATGAGAGACTTACCCTTATTTTTCAGAGTATAAGATGCACCAGAGTATAAGACGCAGCAAGGTTTTGAATAGAAGAAAGAAGTTGTTGCACTCTGCAAACCTCTCAAAAACGGCCCATTTTTCAAGAAAACGGGCCCGTTTTTTCCCCAAAAAAGCATGAATAGCCTTTAGGGAGCTTGCAGAGTGTTCCTGTGGGTGGGGGTGGGGGCAGAAATGAGCAAAAATGGCCCGTTTTTCATTTTAAAAAAGGAGGGCATGGATAACCTTTAGGAAGCTTATAGTGTGCTTCCAAAAGAGCCATTTTTTGCTCATTTCTGCCCTCCCCACTCCAAGGAGCTCACTAAAAGCTTCCTAGAGGCTCTCCATGCCATTTTCGTGAAAGGGCAGGGTTTCAGGAGGCAAAAAATGCTGCATTCAGTGTATAAGACACACCCAGATTTTCAGCCTCCTTTTTAAGGGAAAAAGGTGCGTCTTATACTCCAGAAAATACGGTATAGCCTACAGAATAAATTCTCAGCTGGCAGCATGTAAACCTGATAAAAAAGAAAGAAACTACAGATAATAATTATAGAGAAATTAATAAGAAGTCAGTACTAGTAAAAAACCAATTTATTTCTCTGGGAAAAGAACTATTACCAGCTTTAACATTTTTGAGTCAGATACTGTATTGTTATGGAAGTATACAGGGAAAGATGACAGGGTGTTTACAATTAACGAAGATTTATTGTTGAAATCTAATATGTGCACTATTAGAATGATTCATTCAGGACCATCCATGGTAAGTCATGGTAAGTACCAGCAAGGGGAAAATTTCACAGAATCAAAGAGGTTGCTTTGGGGAGCAAGCTTAACAGTCCTTCAGCCTCTCTCTATCTCCCCATCCACAGAGTTGCTTAGGTTAGGCATTAGCAAGGAAGGTTACATATTACAGGCAGTCCTTGAGTTATAACCTAATGGAGCCATCCCATCACAATTGTAACTTCTATGATCATAAAGTGGATCAGATTTTATGAACATTTTCTGTGGTGGCCATTAAACAAATTGTCCCAGTCATTAAGCAAATATGTGTTTGTTTGTTGAGTGCACCAGTGGTTCACTGTTGATGTGGTTTAGCTGTAAACTGGAAGTAAATGCTGGTTTTCAGCAAAAGTGCCATAAAATTATTATGTGTATGTGCAAATATTCATACATGCACCCCAATTGCTCAGCACTGAAGTACATTCCTGTGACCGAGGGGCAGGGGAATGTTGGAACTTTGAATTGGATCATAAGCACTCGCCAAATAAGTACCTTGGAATTCAAACCATTGTTAAATTGAGGATTACCTGTAGTTAGGATTAAGTGCCCAGCAGGCATTTCTTTTCTAATATGTTCTAATATGTATGTAAAGTGGAAAATATTTAACTTGGGTTAGAACAGGAAGTTTGTTATCTCGCAGTTCATGAGAATTCATGAGAGCAAATAGGAAATGTGTGCTTCTGTAAGCAAATAAGATAATTTTATGAAAATACAATTTCAGCCTGTGAAGAACCAGAGGACATTGATTTTGGGGAAATTGTAAGCACTGAGAAAGCCAAGTATCTGGAAAATGATCAACTGCAGTACAAATGCAATCTTGGATATGTCTTGGATCCTTCAGATATTCTAGCAATGCATCCATTGCCACAGTAATCTCTATTGTTGTTGGTTATCCCCCACCTCAAAATTATCACCATGGTTCAGTCAGTTGATTCCATCGCTGACCATAGGGGGCGAGCAATTGCCCCCTGTGGAACGGGTGCACAATTTGGGCGTCCTCCTAGATGCCCGGCTGTTAATGGATGACCATGTGGCAGCCGTGGCAAGGGGGGCGTTCCACCAGGTTCGCCTGGTGCGCCAATTGCGCCCCCTACTGGACCGGGATGCCCTACGCACGGTCACTCATGCACTGGTGACGTCTCGGCTGGACTACTGCAATGCCCTCCAAATGGGGCTTCCCTTGGGACGCGCTCGAAGACTGCAACTAGTCCAGAACGCAGCCGCGCGGGCTATTTTTGGGAGTACTGGGTACTCCCACGTAACACCGCTCCTGCGCGAGCTGCACTGGCTGCCTGTGGTCTTTTGGGTGCATTTCAAGGTGTTAATCACCATCTTTAAAGCGCTCCATGGCTCAGGACCTAGGTACTTGCGGGATCGCATCCTACCACACACTTCCCTGCGACCGATTCGCTCTCACAGGGAGGGGCTCCTCCGGGTGCCGTCCACTAGGCAGTGCCAACGGGTGACACCTAGGAGTAGAGCCTTCTCTGTGATGGGCCCAACCCTCTGGAATGACCTCCCCCCCGATATCAGAACCACCACCGACTTTCTCTCCTTTCGACGAAAACTGAAGACTCACCTGTTCCGTTTAGCCGGCCTGGACCATTCATAACCTCATTATACCTCTTGGCAGATATATTTTTAACTGGGTAATTTTAATTGGGTATTTTTTAGGATTGTTTATATACTGTTTTTATCTGCTTTACCTGTACAGTGTTGTATTGCCTCCTCTTCTATGTTTTTATGTTTCCATGTTTGTAGTCTATTTTATCTATTTCACTTGACTGTACACCGCCCCAAGTCCCTTTGGGGAGAGGGGGCGGTATAAAAATCGAAATAAAAGGTAAAGGTAAAGGTAAAGGATATATGACTGCTCATAATTCTGAGCAGAATTAGAACAGAAATGGGAAAAAGAACAAGCCCTGAGGGCTCCTTCACAGCATTTGAAAGCCTGACCTCTTTCCCCTGTCTGTAACCTCAGGCAAGAGTGGAACCACTACAATGTGGATCTCTTAATTTTACAACCTTGCAGGTGGTTGAAAACGCTACTGGGATCGATAAAGGGATTGAATAGCAAGAAGGTAGGTATCAAATTGTAGCTTTATGTTTCAATTCAAAACCAAAGTGAAGCGATTATTAATTATAGCAACTGGCTGAATTTATTTATGATGTTCCAAATAAATAGCAGCCAAGAGTTACTAAAAGTGTTTTTAATCAAGATGGCTAATTTCACAGTACATTTTAGATAACTAATTGGCAATATTAAATTAGTTAATGTCCAACAATAGGCGTGCGTGGTCTTGTGGTCCTATGTATATTTTAAAACTTAGAATGGTATTTTTTTAATGTGCTACCAATCTGATATGAGTGCAAGCTATTCTTCTTTTAATATATGATTTATTTTCTCTAGAAATTACATGCAATTCTCCAAGAATATCCAATGGTTCTTTCCGACCTCAAAGAACTGTATACCATGATGGGGATCTAATTCGAATTCGGTGTGACAGTGGATTTACTTTTGAACCAGACAATGGAGAACAAGTGGTTGAATGCACAAAAAATGGATGGTCACCTTCACCAAAATGTCTCAGTAAGTAGCAACTCAACTCTATTTTCAAGATATGTGCAAAGGGCAGAATTGATCCACAAATCAGTTGACTATCTTTGTTTCAGACTGAAATTACCTTATGACTTCAGTATTGGTGGTGCTTACATTTGGGTACTAATTGTGCTCTCTTTTCCTTCCCTGAGTATTGTGAAATCACATTAAGTCAAGCAGCAAAGTAAGAACAGAGCAGCAACTTTAGGGCAGGGTTCTCCCATGTGATCAGGATTAATCCCCAGGATCAATGGTTGATAAATGGCTGTTTAAATAACTGCATGATAAATGATGAAAAGTAATTTGTAATCAACTAATCTTTCTTCACCTCCTCATTGGCATCCTTTAGTCACAAAAGATTATGGTATCATGCTCTGGAAAGAGTTCCTAAAACAGCATCTGATGTGACTAAAAAGGCCAATTTGAGAGTGGCAATCCCTTCTACACTGAGGGCAGATACATTCTGTCCCCTGCCCAGCCCTCCAATTTCGCTGGTTCCGGGACTGCCTCTTTGCCTCGGCCTGCCAAACAAGTGTCTCTTCGAATTGGAGAAGGCCATGCTGCGTCTTTAGCCTCCAAGCTGAACGATCAGAGGTCAAGGTTTCCCAGCTGTTAATGTCCATTCCCAAGGCCTTTAAATCCCTCTTTCAGATATCCTTGTATCGCAGCTGTGGTCTTCACCTCTGGGAAAGATAAATGTTCTTGTTCAATGGTGACCACCTATTTTTATTCAAATTCCTCCATAGAAATGCAGTGTTTCCTTCCAGTAGTGGCAAATGCCCGCTTTGAAACTAGACGAACTCAATATATGTACAATGATGAAATTGAGACAATATGTAATGAAGGGTTTGCCCTTGGAGGCCCAAAGTTTTCCAAATGCATTGCAAGTGGTTGGGATCCTCCTACTGTCTGTAAACGTAACTAACTTTTTCTATGTAATTTCTTTCTAGAGCAGAATTGCATCATTGTTAATGAATAATATTCTTATAGTTATGATAGCTGAGGTGAGATAATTATGGTGGTAGGGGAATAGTTCATTATAGCTATCAGTAGTTACAATATGATTTCTGTAATTTTTTCATTAAAAACAATCCTAAAGTCTTTTATAATAATCATAAAATGGTTTCACCATAAAATAAGGAAAAACAAGATAAAAATGGAATAATAGCATTATATAGTCTAGAAAACTTGTTCCATGCTATCACTAACCAGTCATTCATAAGCCATCTGAAGATTGTAGGGACTGAACTGAATTTTCAATGATCTGAAAGCTTAATTAAAGTCCATCCAAAAATAACCTATTTGACAAATTCTGGAAGGAAGAAGGAGTGATTGTTGAAGCTCCTGGTCATTTTCCTGCCTAGCAATCTACCAATGGTGCTACTTTGGAAGTAAGATTTATTAGTCTTATTCTAGTTGAAACACTCAGGTCTCTGGTGAATTTCATTCCAGCTTGCAAAAGAGTGCTGTCACAAAGTGACAAATGTACTTTGAAGTATGCAGTGGAGTGTGCAAGACAACAATGCAGTAGGAAAACTAGGGTATTTCCATGGGATGTTCCTCTTTAAGATGATAAGGAGGGCCAGAGAGGTAAAAGTAACTGCCATGTTACCTGCTCACACCAGGTAAAATTCTTACAATTTTCAGTGATAGGATGACCCTGGGCCATACAGGAGTATGGTGGATCAGGTATTCATACTCTTTTCAGGTATATAAGCAGCCTGATGCCAGGTCTGATGTATGCTTGAGAAAACAAAGTGTAGTTCGGTTGTACAGAAAAAAAATTCCCTCTATAGTTACCTGCGGGATGGCATCCTCCCACACACATCCCTGCTGCCAATTCGCTCTCACAGGGAGGGGCTTCTCCTGGTGCCGTCCACTAGGCAATGCCAACGGGTGACACCAAGGAGTAGGGCCTTCTCTGTGATGGGCCCAACCCTCTGGAATGACCTCCCCCCCGACATTAGAATCACCACTGACTTCCGCTCCTTCCGGCAGAAACTGAAGACACACCTGTTCCGACTGGCTGGCCTGGCATAATTTTTAACATCTACCTCCTGGCATATATATTTCCTACTGTTTTTTTAGGGGACTTATTTTTATAGGACACTGGGGTTTTAAATTCTGTATATTTTAAATTATTTACTTAGCAATTACAGTTCTGTCTATTTTTATCCTCCTCTTATTTATGTATTTATCCATTTAGTAATTTTAATTGTTTAAATTTTATTTATGATGTTTTTGATATGGACTGTACACCGCCCCGAGTCCCTTTTGGGAGAGGGGGCGGTCTAGAAGCGCTAATTAAATAAATAAATAAATAAATAAGGTAGGTGGCCCAAATTGAAAAGGCTGTGGAAGATAGCTAATAGTACCCAGAGAAAAGTGACAGTTCCTTTTCTAGTGAAGCATCACAGATAGACTGCATAGCACTTGAACTACTAGAAGAAATCAGAAAATACCATTTTGATACAGAGTGAGAAATGACAGGCAGAGCTGATTCTTGCAAAGGGACAAGAACAGGTTGGAGTCAATGCTATGTATTCATACCTTCATACTTTCCTGTTAGGGAAGGCCATTTTGCTTCAAGAGAATCAGAAAATGTGGATGAGCTTATAGGAATACATGCAGTGAAATTTGCTAGCACCTCAGCAGACCTACTTTTTTCATGGCACATGAATACAATGATTGCAACAAGTGAAACAAAATCATAAGTTGAGGACAGGGGTGACATTCAATTTTTTCCCCTACCGGTTCTGTGGCCGTAGCTTGGGGGCAGGGTTCTTGTGATTGAGTAGACATGACAACTCGATGTCACTCATAGCCACACCCACTCAGTCACATGAACCCCCCACTAAGCCACGCCCACAGAACCAGGTAGAAAAAAATGTGTGTATGAGCATGAGAAAAGCTCATAATGAAGGCTGTGGAAGAAAGAAGCCAAACTTTTTTCCCCTCCATTCACAGCAGAGCTGCTGGTCCCTTTATGCCCCCCCCCCACAGGCAACCCTCCCTCCCGGGGGTTGAAGTACCTTAAAGGCACAGGCTGCAGCAGCTCCACTGTGAATGGAGGGAGAAATGTTCAGATTCTCTCTGCCACAGAATTCAATGTTAAATGCAGCAGAGGGGATCTGAATGTTTCTCCCTCCATTCACAGTGGGGCTGCTGCAGACTGTCCCTTTAAGATGGTCCCCATGAGGGAGGAGGCTGGGAGAACCATAAATGGAGCAGCATCTCCACTGTGAATGGAGGGAGAAACATTCAGATTCTCTCTGCTGCATTTAACATTGAATTCTGTGGCAGAGAGAATCTGAACGTTTCTCCCTCCATTCACAGCGGAGTTGCTGCTCGTTTTATGGTCCCCTGCCAGCCCACTCCCTCCCGGGGACTAACTTAAAGGGACAGTCTGCAGCAGCTCCACTCTGAATGTTCAGATCGGGTGGGCAGGTTGAGTGACCAGAAGGGCGAGCGAATGGCCAGAAGAGGTGAGCGGCGAGCGGGTGGGCATGGGCAGGGCCAACTAAGGGGGGATTTTTACAGATTCGGCAAACTGATTCAAATCGTCCCTACTAGTTCGCCCAAGCCAGTCCAATCCAGTCAAATTTCACTCCTGGTTCAGGAACAACTTTGATTAAATGAAGAATGGAAGGAATATTACTGAAATGGCAGAACAGATGGCCTAAAGACCAACAGAAGTGGCTGGAGAAATGAAATGAATAGTTTTAAAGAAGGAAAGGAAAAGACAGTAAAAGTTAAAACTTTCTCAATCTAGAAAAATGGAAACACAGATCTCATGTCCTGACTTGTTTACAGATACTTGAGAAACACAATGAATACCCTCCAGTCTCTATAAAGGTTGTCAAAAGCCACAAACTATTTAAACACACCTGAAATTGGTGTTGTCCAAACACAGTCAATACTGACTTATTCAGAAGTGGTAATTGGGAAATTAAACAGGGATCTGTGTTTTCTTTCCAATTCTGATGCCAAAACAGATTTGTATAAAATTGAATGTTAAAAAATAAATTCTTAAAGAGGCAAGGCAAAACAATCAAAGAAAAAACAAGTTAGCCAGAAGGTGGTCAAGTAATTAAGATCTGCTAGCACCTTCCTAAAATGCTCCAAATTTCCTGCATAACTACCACTGACCACAAAATCTATAACTCAAAGGAATTCACAAGTCTTTTCAAAACATAGAATTCTAAAACACAATGAGATATGATATCTAATATTATGGCAATATCATTATCTGAATAGAGTCTTCAGAAAAAGATATCCAGAAGTTTATTTGGTGGGGTATTTTTTGCTTCTGCCTATATTCTGCTTCAATGTCCAGTTATTGAATTAAAGTTGCCAAACTGTTTCATGGAAAAAAGGGGTATGTAAACCTCTCTAGTCCTGGCCTGTAGATGTATCCATTACAGTGTACTATGAGAGGTCTCCCAAATGACTGGAAAATTTTGGTGGAAAAAAAATAAAACTCCAGAGGAAAGATCAATCACTTGACAAACCAGAAATTCTAAAATTCTCTCTGTTGAAAATCTCCTCAAAGATACTAGGGAGGTTTTACATTCTTATCAGAGATCATAAGATACTTATTGAAATTTTATCTTTCGAAGCTGCCTGAGATAGTCATAAAGCTGAACTTAACTAAACATTGTGTTCCCGTAACTTCTACAGTGACTTTGAAACAATTCAGCATTATCCAGAAAATGGACCTCTAAATTCAAATACATTCCTGGCTAGACATTCTATCTCTTTCAATATAAATCCGAATCAAATCAGCTTCCGTTTCAAGGTTCCTGGAGTTTTCTTGAGAAGCTGCTGGGAAGATGGAAGTTCTTCTCCCAAACAGCAGCCAAGTGCCACTTTTTGTCTTAAAACACCTTAACTCTTTCCTTTGCCCAGTAGGAAGAGAGGGCTGGGCAGGGAAATTCAATATGTGGCCAAAGTCATATCTACTGGATTTGAGAGGCTGCAATCTGCTCTTCAATCTTTGGTAACAATGTGGCATAGCACTATTTTATCAATCTAATGATATTCTTGTATTAGAAGTGCACATGTTTCAGGACACATGTTTAAGCTTGTAACTGGAAAGAGAAGGAAGGAGAAAAGGCTTAGGGGAAAAGCTGCACGAATTTTCTTGAAGTCAAAAATATTTTTATTTTACTGGAAAAAGTCATTTCATAAAACATTAGCTGAGGAAATCATTTTTTTTAGGACAAAGCAATATAAGTTAGTCCTCAGCACAGCACAGCAAATGAACTGATAGAATATTCTGAATTTTGGGGATGCCTTGTTTTTTTTCTATCTCTTTTCTTCAGGAAAGGGCTGTGATTCTGTCCGTATAGAAAATGGAGGAATGGAAAATTATTATGAACGATTTCCAAAATGGGAAGGAGAACAATTTCGGTTTTATTGTAGTAATGGTTTTCAGCCTATAAGCAAGAGAACATGGCAAACAGTGACATGCACCAATTCCCGCTTTGAACCAGAACCAAAGTGTTTCAGTAAGTAATTCTTTCTCCTTTGCCAAATATAAACAAACCAGGCCATGGAGAGGCTATCCTGACCTTGCTTTAACCTTAAAGAAGTAACATTCTACAGAGATTTTAGCCTGTTCTTGGGTTGCTCTGCCTGCTGGGGTAATGCTTCCACTGCTGTCTCTTCTCAAGGGATCCTAAAGGTTGTTTTGGAGCTTACAGTTTGCAAAAGAATGTGTACTAAAACTTTACATGTTTATAGCTGAGTATTTTATAAAATATAAAGAGAAAAAAAAGGTTCTTCCTCATCAGCTTCCTCCTCTCTTCACCCCTTGTCATCTCTGTGAATTAGGTATCATGCATTGTATGATTTGCCTTCCAAGAATCATCAATGATGAAACCAAGTTGCTCTTTTTTGCTTTTAGAACGGTGTGATCCTTCTCTACGTTTTTATTATGGTCACTTCCTTTATAACAACCGGGACATTTTCATAGAAGGTGACAACATTACATTTGTTTGTGATATGGGATATTCTCCTGCAAACCAGCAATCAACAATTACTTGCACAAAAAAGGGCTGGTCACCTGCTCCAAGATGTATCCTGCCAGGTAAGTTTTAGGAAAGTCAGCTAAAATTGTCTGACCTGAAATTGCTTACCATGCTGTACATGCGCACACACGCTCTATATGTGCACAAGCATTCTGTATATGTGCACATACATATACATGCATGCACACACACACATTTGTGTGTGTGTGTGTGTGTGTGTGTGTGTGTGTGTGTATATATATATATATATATATATATATATATATATATATATATATATATATATATATATATATATGCATGCATGCATGCATGTATGTATTTATTTATTAATGAGAATTTGTGATAATTTAGCAGCAGGGATGAGAAGGGATTCATATTTCCACAACGAATTGTGCTGTGACTGGGGGTAAAGGTATGTATAGGTGTTTATGCATATAGTTGTGCCTATGTGCCTGTCATTTATTTATTAAACTTAATGCCTTCTACTACTTAGGTCTATTGAATATTTACAATAAAAAGGTAACTTTTGATTTGAAGAAAAATATTTCAGATGAAGTTTGTTAATAATTAAAAATTGTTTTCATTATATTTATTATTTTTTAAGAGAGAGTGCTGTGTTTTGATGTGAAAAGTGGATTTAGGGTTTTCTCCAATGAAGATCTGAGGGCCAGCATCAATTGTATTGGGCAGTATACAAATATAAAAACAAATGGCAATTATTAAAAAAGGTAAAATAAAGAAAAGGGTAGTAAGCATTAAAATTGCCTGATAATACCTTTTAATATATATTTTGCAACTAAAACAATTTACTAACCTCTAACACATTTTTAAAACTTCAGTGTGTCTGTGTGTGTGTGTCCGTGCGCGCGTGCAGAAAAAGTATTAGGTCTGTATCTCAAATACTTTCATAATTGTACAATGCTACAGAACTCTTAAAATATGACAATCCCCTAAATGTTGTCAGTGAAGTTGCATTGTGTCTAAAGGTTGAATCATGGCAATTGTTAATCTGAGACTTTTAGTTGCTCATTCAAGCAACTTCATTAATCAAAGCAAAATTAGTTAGGCAGAAAGAGACATTGTAATGTAACAACTTCAGAGGTTTCTCCATAAAATGCATTGCAATATGTCGGTGAAGACTCATTCATTCAGGCCAAAGATGTCTAAAGGTTTGGCCTTCCTTTTTCCATTAGTAGTTTAAACCTTTAGACACTTGGCCTGGATGATTGAGTCTTCATTGACAAGGAAGCTGTAACAAAGCATTCTGCTAACTTACATAACTTGTTCTTCTGCTCACACAAATGTTGCAATGTATCATGTTATTACTATTATTGTATCTGTTGCTATGCATAGCTGAAATATATCCTTATAGTTTTAGGGGTCAAAAACCCCAATCCATATGTGGTTTGCTTTGAGATGTGGCACTGTAAACCCATCTAGAATAGTATGTAGTCCTAGAGTTTTCAAAAGTCTCCTTGAACATTTCCACCTTTCCTGGATTCACCTATAATTTATTATTCTTCATTTATCCTTTCATAGCAATTTCAAGAGATCTTGCAGATTAATAAATTTGGCAGCATCTTAAAAGAATTAAAGTCCAAATCACCTGATGTTGTCACCCATTAAACTCCAAAGGATTTGGACCTGAATATAGGACATTCAAAACACAAGTGAGAATCTTCAACCCATGAGCCACATGTAGGAATAATAATAATAATAATAATAATAATAATAATAATTTTATTTGATTAGCCGCAACCCTCTCCCGAAGGACTCGGGGCGGCGTACAATCAAAACGGATAAAAATACACATAAGACAAACATATATACAAAAGAACAGAGACATATACATATGTGCATGGAGGAGGATTGACTTATAAGTGAAAGACAGTTAAAAATACAATTTAAAATCCCCTTAGATAAAATTACTAAATTAAAAAACCCATCAGGAGCGTTACGAAGTTATGGTCGAGCCAGGCCAGCTATTTGGAAAAGGTGGGTCTTGAGCTTGACACGGAAGGAGCGGAGGTCAGTAGTGGTCCTAATATCCGGGGGAGGTCATTCCACAGGGCTGGGCCCACCACAGAGAAGGCTCTGCTCCTAGGCGCCACCCCATGGCACTGTCTGGTAGACGGCACCTGGAGAAGTCCCTCTCTGTGCGAGCGGATGGGTCGTAGGGATGTATGGGGCAGGATACGATCCCGCAGGTAACTAGGTCCTAAGCCATGGAGCGCTTTAAAGATCGTAATCAAAACCTTGTAACGCACTCGATAGACCACAGGAAGCCAGTGCAGCTCGCGCAGGAGAGGTGTCACATGGGAGTACTTGGTACTCCCCATAATCACCCGCGCGGCCGCATTCTGGACCAACTGCAGTCTCCGAGTGCATTTCTAGGGAAGCCCCATGTAGAGAGCGTTACAGTAGTCCAGGCGAGACGTCACCAGCGCATGGGTGACTGTGCGTAAGGCGTCCCGGTCCAATAGGGGGCGCAATTGGCGCACCAGGCGAACCTGGTGGAACGCCCCCCTGGCCACGGCTGTCACATGTTCATCCATGGACAGCCTGGCATCCAGGAGGACGCCCAAATTGCGCGCCCGCTCCACGGGGGCGAGTTGAATGCCCCCAATGGCCAGAGATGGAATTATCTGGTTGAACCGGGGGGCCAGAACCCACAGCCACTCCGTCTTGGAAGGGTTGAGCCTGAGTCGGTTGTCATCCATCCAGACCCGTACGGCTTCCACACACCGGGACATCACTTCGACGGCCTCGTTGGGGTGGTTCGGGGTGGAAATGTACAGCTGAGTATCATCAGCGTACAGATGATATCCCACCCCGAAACCACGGATGATCTCACCCAGCGGCTTCATGTATGTGTTGAACAGGAGCGGCGAGAGGACCGACCCCTGTGGCACCCCACATGTAAGGGGGCTTAGGGTCGACCTCTGCTCCCCTGCCAACACACGTTGCGTCCGGCCGGAGAGGTAGGAGCCGAACCACCGCAAAACGGTGCCCCGGACCCCCAACCGCTCCAGTCGGTGCAAAAGGATACCATGGTCGATGGTATCAAAAGCCGCCGAGAGGTCTAATAGGACCAGGATAGAGGAACAACCCCTATCTCTGGCCCTCCAGAGATCATCTACCAACGCGACCAAGGCCGTCTCTGTGCTGTGCCCAGGGCGAAAGCCGGACTGGCGCGGGTCTAGATAATCATTCTCCTCCAGATGTCGTGGGAACTGAGAAGCCACCACACTCTCTACAACCTTCGCCAAAAAGGGAAGGTTGGAGACAGGACGATAATTGGCCAGCTCCGTAGGGTCCATGGAAGGCTTCTTGAGCAAGGGTCTCAGCACCGCCTCTTTCAAGGCGGCCGGGAGAGACCCCTCACCCAACGAAGCGTTCACTAGGCCCAGGAGCCAGTCGCGTGTAACCTCCCAGGAAGCCAGTACAAGCCAGGAGGGACACGGGTCCAGCAAACATGTGGTAGGTCGCAGTCGTCCACGCAATCTGTCCAAATCCTCGATGACAACCAAGTCAAACTCCTCCCAAAAAGGTTTCTCAAGACTCGCCACTGGCGTCTCGACTGGGCCACTGAAGGGGACCCAATCCTTCCGGATTTGAGCGACTTTATCCAGCACATATTTCCCAAACTCCTCTGCCCTACCCTGTAGAGGGGCCTCCCGGGGCCTCTGAAACAGAAGGGAGCAGGACACCCGAAACAGGGCGGCAGGGTGGTTCTCTGCGGATGCAATGAGAGCGGCACAATATTGACGTTTGGCCGTTCTCAATGCCACTAGGTACGTCCTTAAATGGGCACGTACCTGTGCTCGGTCAAATTCGGATCGGGAGGATCTCCAACGACTCTCTAGGCATCTCTTGCGGCGCTTCATCACCCTTAGCTCCTCGGTGAACCAAGGAGCCAGGGTGGATCGTTGCCGCCGGAGAGGCCGCAAAGGTGCCACCCGGTTCAAGGCCCCGGTAGTCGCATTATTCCACGCGGCCACCAGGTCCTCTACCCGAGGGCGGGTCAGGGCTGCAGGAGGTGGCCCAAGCTCCGTCTGGAACCTGTCTGGTTCCATCAAGCGCCTGGGGCGGAACCATCTAGTGTTTTCCGGTTCCGCCTCCCCGCAGCAAGGGGTAGCACCAGGGAAGTCAAGTCGGAGGAGTGAGTGATCTGACCATGATAGAGGAGTGATGGTTAAATTCACTCCTCCCAGATCACTCAACCACTGGCGAGAGACAAAAACGAGGTCCAAGGTGTGACCTCCCTCGTGTGTCGGGCCCTGAATCATTTGAGTCAGGTCCATGGCTGTCATGGAAGCCATGAACTCCCGAACCCCCTCTGATGCTTCTCCCACCGACGGCAGGTTAAAATCCCCCATCACTAAAAGTTTGGGGGTCTCAACCGCCACCGATGAGATTAGCTCAAGGAGCTCAGGCAGGGTCGCTGATGTATGGCGGGGAGCCAGGTATACTATCAGCAGGCCCAACTGCCTCCCAGGGCCCCATTTCACAACAAGGGATTCACATCCGGACGTCTGTGGCACAGTGGACTCCCTCGGCTCTAAGTCCTCCCGGATAATCACTGCTACCCCACCGCCCCTTCCCCGGGCCCGGGGCTGGTGAAATGCTTGGTAACCTGGTGGGCACATTTCCACGAGGGGTAACCCTCCCTCGTGGCCCAACCAGGTTTCCGTTATTCCCGTGAGGTCCGGCTCCCCCTCCAAAATTAGATCATGAATGAGGGGGGCCTTATTGATAACGGACCTCGCATTGCATAACAGCAGCCTCAGGCCCTGGGCCTGCAGATCCTGACCACCTAGAACGCGGGGGTTGGTACAAGCGACCGGGTGTAACCAGCACCCACGGTCTCCCAACCGACTGCGAGTTGTTAATCTGTCCTCGTATCTGCCCCTCCCTACGACTGTTGGAATCAAGGAGCCCTGTATAGGAATGGTATTCTCTCCCCCCTCCTCCTCTCTGCTCCTTCTGCTCAAGACCCCACCTGGTGACCTGGCTCCGTCATCGCTCCTGATCTGACCCACCCCCCCCCCAACCCCTGAACCCCTAAAAGAATTTAAAAAACATTTGACTAAAAACCCCCTAAGTCTCCGCTTCCTCCACCTCTCGGGATTAATGAATCCGTCATCAAGGTGGGCCCTTGAAAGGGCGGAGGGCCACACCTGCGAGAGGGGGGACTCCCGCAGCAGGAGCAAATCTGACCTCGAGTGTATACTGGGGGGAGCTGCAGCAAGGGCCAGGGTGCTATAGATGTTAATTAAGTCAGCAAGCCAGGTTCCACATCAGATGGTAAGTCAGTACGTGGATGGTAAGTGGATGGTAGATAGATGGTGAATAGGTGGAAAGTAGATGGGAAATGGTGGAGGCCAGGAGGCAATCTGTGGTGTGGGTGGGCAGGCAGTCTAAGTAGATGTTTGATGGAGTTTGATGGTAAAATTGATGGTAAATTTGATGGTAAGCGGGTGAAAGCTGGTGAAAGATGGTGGGGGGTAGTCCCGCAGGCACACACAGTAGTCCATAGTTATAGATAGTCAAAATAACAAGTAAACAAGTGACAAGCGGGCGGGTTAGCCATGGCAGGTAGATGGCAAATGGCAGGGGTTGATAAATCCTTTCTCTTCCTGGCACTAAACCTCCTGCCAATGGAAGCCTCCTGCCAATCTCCTGGGCACAGACCTGTCCTGCCCTTGGTGCCACAGGGCTCCCTCCTTCTGCCAGGCTCCAGCATAGCTCTTTAAGGGCTAGCCCCATCGTAGCCTGCCTCCCCCAACTTCAGCGGCCCCCCCGCTGTTAGTCCTGGCCCGAGCGCTGCTCCGGCCGGCCTACGGCTCTCCCGCAGGCCTTCTTCGGCCTCCAGCGTCTCGAGCCTCATGCAAACCCCCGAACGGCCTTTCTGCGGTCCTCACCCTCCAATTCGGCCTTGCTAACATCGCCGATACTGTCATTGCGCCGCCCGGGTCGCTGGGATGCCGCTGGGATGCCGTCGCTGCCACCCGTTCATCCTGCCTCTGCCCCTATCTCCGCAGTCGCCGCCGCCGCCATTCGCCGACCTCCAGCTGAAGCTCCAATGCCAACTCCACCTCCAACTCTCATTTCGGCTCCAGCTGGGGCTATTTCTTCATCTCTCCTGGCTGTTTGACCACCCTGGAGGGCCAATTAAGGCTCCATGGAAAGCCAGGGTGGTCGCTGCTCTTAATTCCCGACCCTCACGATGGAAAGAGGGCCAGGGGCGCCCCCTCCCCCGTCAAAGAGCTCCGTGGTAATACGGAGCTCAGAAGTCAGCAGCCATTTCCCCTGGAAGCTCCTCCTCCAATATAGTCTATATTCCAATATAGACTTAGATCAGGCCACTAAAATATGGAGTAACATATAGCTTATATGGCAGTATATTTATTTTATATAATTAAAGGGAAAATTAGATGCATTAAGTTTCTATGAGAAAGACAGCCATGAAAATGTCTAAACAGATACATTAATTTCCCCACTCAATCTGCCTATGGATTTTCCAACATATTGTATACAGCTTTTCTTAGAAGTTTCTTAGCCCATTTATTCATGATTTTGAAAGGAGGCAATCTTCCCCTGGCTCTACTCGTTTCCTAGGTGTTTTACAAAGAGTTCACATTTTATAAACATAAGAATTCATATTTTATATTTCCTTTTTTCATTAGCAGTTGAACGTACCTGTAAGAAGCTTTCTCTAGCCAATGGGTATTTTGAATCAGAGCAACGGACCTTTCAGATCAATGCTAAAGCAAAATATAGTTGTCATCATGGCTATACAACATCAAAAGGAGAGACTGAGGCAGAGACACAGTGCCTTACAGGTGGCTGGAGCCCAGAGCCAGAATGTATCAGTAAGTAAATACAATTCCATTAGAAGATAGATTGAAACTGACTGGCATAGACAAAGACATGGAATCTTATTCAGTGAAGAAGAGCCTGATATCATAATCATTTGTAAATGTATCTCTTCAAGAAGTCTAACTATAGGCGCATAGTATAAAATTATTGTTTTTGTTCATGATTTGAAAAAATTAATTTGCAACCTAAATATGTGTACACTTTTATTGTAAACATACAATTTACATTTTATTTCCTGTCCTCCCAAGATCTTCCGTCACAAATATCCTATAGATGCAAACAGAAATATATATTATGGATTTTCTATTTACATAGAGAGTTATATATCCTTAAACTTGCAAAAGGGCAAGAAAACCTGTTGAGCATCTACCATGTTCTCTACACAAGATATAATAAGCACAAAATTCACTTCAGATTCAAAAGCAAAAACTTCTGAAAGATGGAAAGTGCTCACATAGCGTCTGCAGTGTAGGTAGCCACAACTATAGCACAATCCTGAAAAACTTTGGATATGTGTTCAGATGTTAGAATCATGAAAGGGTCAGTGAAGCAGTCTGCAAGACCAAATTGTGTAATGTGACCCACTAACCTGGTTAAAAAGCAACTAACCATGTTTGCCAAAATCACTAGTGTGAAGCAGTGAGAGCTTATTTATAGCAACTCATCATTTGCTTAGTGCACGCGCCTATACCTAAGAGTGAGAATTCTTTGGTGAGAATTGTTGAGTTTACAACTTAAACTCATGAGAAAAGAACAGTGAAACATTAATAATATTCACTCTTTGATTCCACAGAGACATGCTTAAAGCCACCTGAAGGTGATTTTATCTTCAATACAATTAAGCCTGTTTTCTTTCCTGGAGACAAAGTTCACTATGAATGTAAAGAAGGATATGAAATCACTAAAAATACCATTGATGACACTGTAGTGTGCACTGAGAAAGGATGGGAACCTACTCCTAGCTGTTTTCGTAAGTTAATGAAATACCAGTCTAATAATCCAGTTGTCTAAATCAATTCATCAAGAATATTTTCCTAATGATTTCCATAAGGTATCATTTATATTTATGTATACTTAAAAGTATTGTAATCCTAAATTATTTTCCACAAATTGGCTTTTTAAAGAGAAACTTTAAAAAGTGGAATAATTAAATAGTTTATTTAATTTTCTCCCATTTGTTCTTCCAGTAATTTCTAAATATTAACTATAACTTTCTCAATAATAATCTATTTATTATATATTCACATATGTTAAATAAGTAACAAAAATAATGTAAATAATAAGAAGGATAACCATATCTCATTAGAATAATCCATCCTTAGTTTATGTCTGGGAGAGTCAGCAAAGTATAATGGGAGCAGACTAAATGCAGGGAAATACAGTTTTAAGTCTTTCCCTCAATTCAGAAAGCAGCTGGGTGACCTTGGATCAATAGGCATCAGGCTGTAAGGCAAGCTGACTGAAAAATAAAATTCCTCATCACATTGTGCATTGACAACTTTACTGTGTGAACAGGCAAACACCGTGGAAAAACAAGCAACACTAGGAAAAATCTAAAGAAGGAAGATACTACTGATGACATGGCCTAATTTAATGATTTTAAGCATTGCCAAAACATGTTTGATTGAAGCATAGTCTCATTTAATCTCTGATAATAGATTAATTTACCCATTTCTTTTCTATACAAATGCAATTGAATCCAATGTCCAAGATACCATTTTTATTGAACAATGAAAACTTTACTATCTATTGAAATATTGTTAAAGCAGCTTTTTATTGTTTAGATAAAATGGGGGTCTCAAATTCCTTATTTGACCTAATCTACTTGATATTGATATTTATTTTGATAGATATATATGTACAAATCAAGATGATTTATTGAGAAATGTTTTTAAAGATTAATCACAGGATTGTTAGTTCTTGTAAGACTTAATAATCATAATAATTAGGTGCTGCTAAAGCTGAAAATGCTGAATTGTGGCAGTTTCAAAATGGTCCCACTTCTGAAATGGCACCACACAGTCCTCCATTTATAGGGAGTCCAAGGGGCAGAGCAGTTGGCTCCATTTCACAAACACAAGATCATCTGAAGCGCTGTACAATTACTATATCAACCACCTTTCCAAAACCTGCAACAAGGCTGGCATCTAACTGTTAACTTATCTGAGCATTTTTTTTCCTAACAGATTTTGAGAAAATTTCTCTGTATGCTCCTACAAAACATTCATTCAAAAGGACTTGTGTCACCCTAGACAGGGCCATGGAACAACTATCAGTGCAAGCAGTAGGGGTATAGAAGCATTGAAGCTTCATCATCCTTACGGCCACACGATAGACCTTAATAAAGACTCTAACCCACATTTGGTTCAAGTTTATTCATTGTTGAGTGCCAGAAATACTCTAGACATCTCTTCTGTCTGTTCATCTCTCTCAGCTTTTTCATAAACCATTGGAAATGGCAGGATTCCTGAGAGGAGAGGTTGCATGGTTGGTATCTGATACAATTCCTCAGCCCCACTCTTCTTCCAACCAGTGACCAAGTCTTTGAACAGACCGTAAAGTAGACCAGCAGGAACAACCATCCAGCTCCCCTGAAATTTATGTATCCATCATCTAAGACAGACCAATCTAATGGATCCATAGAGGCACTAGAGAATCACATAGTAATCAGGGTGTGATCTAAGATACTGGAAGCTCTCCCAATTCCAGGTCACACAGCTACTACTCCAAAGGAAACGAGTTCTGGAGTATGCTCATTATCCCATGTTGGGCTCTGGATGATCTGAGATCAGTCCATGACCATCAAGATGGGCATGAACTCCTGAGTCATCTGACCCCACTCCTAGAGAAGGCAAACTGAAGTCCTCTGAAGTCTGGGGAACCACACTTTCATCCTAGAAATGGAATGAAGGAGCTCAGCTACGGAGGTTATTGTACAGTAGGAACTACAGCAACAATCCCAGTGAATCCCTAGAGTGAAATTTAATGAACAGGGTCTCGTATCTGATGATCTGTAGAGTAGTGCCCTCAAAAGCCATAAGGGATTCCTGGATGACAATCACCACCACCCCTTCACTCCAGTATAATACTGGGAAACTCTAAGGAATATATAGTAGAACTCAGTGACGTGCGGTGAGGTTTATGACTGGTGAGGCACTGACACAGTGCTGGGTTTCAAATATTTTTAGACTTGTGGACTTCAACTCCCAGAATTCCACAGCCAGGCATGCTCAGTTCCGATTTAAAGCGACAGCATTTGTTTTTCTCCTTTGCTCCTTCTTTCTTTTTCTTTTTCTTCTCCCTTCCCCTCCTTCCCCCCCTCTCTCCCTTCCTCCCCCTCTCTCAAACACATGCACACACACACCCAGAAGTTGGATTGGACTATCTCTCCTACCCCTTCCCTCTCTCACTCACTCTCAAACAAACCCCCCCACACACAAAAGTTGGATTGGATATCTTTTCCAGTGGCTTGAAAGCAGCTCCTCTGCCATCCCCCCCCCATTCCCCTGCTGCCTTCCCCAAACACCTCCACCATTGCAAATGCAGCCTGCTGTCTGGGTGGGAAATGCCTGGAACACAATAAAGCCCACCCACTCACCTCCTGCTGGCAGGCTGGGGTGAGAGGAGAGGCAGAGAAGCCGGAGGGGAGCCGATCTGAGCCTTCCAAAAGAAAGAGGCTGGGGGGAAGTGTGTGTACTACAGCATGGCTCTTTGCCTGGCTTCCTGCCTCCGCCTGTGGTCTCAGTGCTCGCTTGTGCTCTCCCTCCCCAAGTGTAGATTGATTGCAGGCGGAGCCACGTTGCCTTTTCAAACTTGTAATCAGTGAAGCTGGGCTAGATTTTTATATAGTTTTATCCAGCTGTGTGTGTGTGAGAGAGAAATGAATGGGGTCCTGGGGAGGAAGTCACTACACTTGGGGAGGGAGAGCACCAGTGAGGAGACCACAGGAGGAGGCAGGAAGCCAGGCAAAGAGCCATGCTGTAGCACACACACCATCCCCCAGCCCTGCAACGTGGCTCTGCCTGCAATGAAACTACTCTTGGGGAGGGAGAGCACAAGCGAGCCAGGCTTTTTTTAACAGTTAAGCAGAGTCATCCACAGTGAGGCAGTAACTAGCTCAGCCTGACCTCAGCTCTCGCCTTTTTCCTTTTACATTTTTTTTCTTTTCATGATGAGAGTGGTGAGGCTGTGCCTCACTTGCCTCACCTGACTGCACGTCACTGGTAGAACTCATATTGCATTTAAGGAATATAAAATCATGTTTATTTTACATATAAACATAAGTGTCTCAAACTTTCTGGCAAGCAGTTTCATTCTGAAATAACATTCTATTTTATTCAATATTTGTATAGCCATAATATGTGATATCCCATTTTTGGAAAATGGCACAATTGATCCAAGACAGGACGTATTTCAGCATAAAATGGTGGTACATTTTGATTGTAACAAAGGATTCACAAGAGTCGGCTCTGAATCTACACAATGTTATCAGTTTGGATGGTCTCCACAGCCTCCAATATGTAAAGGTAAAAATGGGCAATTTAATAATTATTATTGTATTTGAGGTGAAAAGTGGGAAAATAAAATGTTTATATGAATAGTAATATTAATTGTTTTTCAGGTTTTTTAAAAAATATCTTAGAGGCAATGGGATTATTTCTTTTTCATTATATTAATAGGACTTTTGAATGCACTTTTAACATAACCAAGCACAAAAAGAAGTCAGATAGCAGAATTACAAATCTATTGTAATATACTGACCACCTACCAAAACCAGAAATGTATATTGCAAAAGGAAAGAAATGGTAATTCTCCTGTACTGACAAGTAACAGCTGTATTTGAAGTCCGGTTCTTTATTGTAATCATTAAACAACATGCAATTTTTTTAATTGAAATTTATAAAAGATTACAATTACAACAGTAAAAATACAAACTAAAAAAAGAGAAATAGAAAGCGCAGAAAAGAATGAAAGAAGGAAACAGATATAGAAAAGAAAACAAATATTAAGAATATCATAAAGGAAAAATATATAAAGAAGTAACAGAATAACAGAGTTGGAAGGAAACTTGGAGGTTTTTAGTATAACCCCCTGCTCAAGAAGAAGCATACAAAAAGAAAAAAAAGATCAACAAATTATTAAAGCATTCCATTAACATCTTCTAAGAAAATAAAATGGTGGTAAGAAGCTTGTCATTTGAGAAATCTGGTTCTCCTGAGCCAAAGGCGGAAAGTAAAGATCTTAGTTGTTTTTCTAAAGGAGTTTAAGGTGGGGATCATTTTTACATTGGGGGAAAATTGTTTCAAAAAGGCTGGTGCACCTCTCAGAAAAGCAGACAACCTGGGTGCCCTAAGATGACATTTTTCATTGAGGGAAATCAGATCAATATATACACCTGGGAGCAGTTGGCCCTGCAAGTAGCCAATTCTATCCCATGTAGAGCTTTATAGATGATAATCAGCACCTTCAATTGCACTTTGAAGCCTATTGGGAGCAGTGGTGGGTCTCAAAATTTTTTAGAACCTCTTCTGTAGGAGTGGCATGCTTTGTGGGAGTGGCTTGCTGGCCATGTGACTGGGTGGAAGTGGCTTGCCAACCATGTGACTGAGTGGGAGTGGCTTGGCAGTCATGTGACTGGGTGGGCGTGGCCAACTTGTAAAATGTGGTGAAACTCACTTAACAACACCCTTGCTTAGCAACCAAAATGTTGGCTCAGAAACTCTGGCATTTGTAGCACACAAGTCTTAAAGCTGTCAAGTTAGAAGACCCTTGCACCCCTAACCCTTTAGAAAGAAAAACCCCAGGGGTGTTCAAACTTGACAGCTTTAAGACTTGTGGACTTCAACTCCCAGAATTCCTCCTCCAGTCATGTTGGCTCAGGAACTCTGGCATTGAAATGTGCAAGTCTTAAAGCTGTCAAGTTACAAGACCAGTGATGGCGAACTTATGCACGTGTGCCACAGGTGGCACGCAGAGCCATTTGTCAGGGCACCCTAAGCTGAGTTCACCCTTTTTTAAAGCCATTTTTCGCCATCCCCAGGCTCCAGAGGCTTTATAGGAGCCTGGGGAGGGGAAAGAGAACCTCCCCCAACCCCCTCCAGAGGCTTAAGGGACCATCCGGAGGCTTCCCTGAAGTCTTTGGAATGCTTAAAATGAACCTCCAGCAAACAGGAAGTGATTTCCAGTTTGCTCAAAGAGTCGTTTTGAGTGCTCCAAAGGCTTCAGGGACTGTCCAGAGGCTGTCCAGAGACTGTCCAGAGGCTTCCCTGAAACCTTCGGAACGCTTAAAGTGACCCTCCGAGCAAACCAGAAGTAACTTCCAGTTTGCTCGGAGGGTCATTTTAAGGACTCCACAGCTGTTAGGGAAGCCTCCGGACAGTCCCTGAAGCCTTCGGAAAGCTTAAAACGACCCTCCAAGCAAACTGGAAGTGACTTCCAGTTTGCTCAGAGGGTCGTTTTGAGTGCTCCGAAGGCGCCAAGGCAGCCTCCGGACAGTCACTTCCAGTTTGCTTGGATGGTCGTTTTAAGCATTCCGAAGGCTTCAGGGAAACCTCTGGATGGTCCCTGAAGCCTCCAGAGGGCCTCCGGGGGGTGGAGGAGGCTCTTTTTGCCCCCCCGGCTCCTATAAAACATCTGGAGCCTGGGGAGGGCAAAAATATATATATAAAAATTGGGGGGGGAGTGCCTGTAGTGCGTGCATGCGCCCTGGGGGGGTCACACATTGCATTATGCATGCGGCACACCCACACATAACCCCCCTGTGCTCCACCCACTTGTGGCACATGAGCCAAAAAAAGTTAGCCATCGCTGTACAAGCCCCTTGCACCCTACCCCTTTAGAAAAAAACCCCCAGGGGTGTTCAAACTTGACAGCTTTAAGACTTTAAGGATTAGATAGGACTCTTAGAGGCAGACGGGGCGATTGGTGAGCCAGTCAATCAGTGACTGGCGGGCGCAGCAAGTTTGGTGCCGACGGGCTGGGGGAGGGAGCTGGAACCGGTTCTAAACGGCACAGTAGATTTGTGGAACCTCTTCTATAGAAGAGGTTAGAACTGGCAGGAACCCACCCCTGATTGGGAGCCACAACAGTTCACAGAGTACATATGTCATATGGGCAAAATGAGAGACATACATAATTACCCATATCACTGTATTCGGGACCAAGTGAATTTTCCTGACTGTTCATAGCCCCATGTACAACACATTGCAATAATTCAATCAGGAGGTGACTAAGGCTTTAATGGCGGTCAGATGTTCCTCTATAAAAACTAAAGAAGTTGACCTTGATAGCGAGACAGAGAGAAATAAAAATGACAGGAGCCCAAATGAGGGGCAGATGTACAAAAACCAGTTTAATTTACATGACATATAAAAGAAGGAGGAGAGGAAAGACATTCAGTTATGCAAGTTTGATATATGCAATATTAATAAAATGCATTTTAGCCTTCTATGATGTCTATTTCTTGCTCTGAGTCAGGATCAAGCACAATTGGTATGCAAGATGAAGTTTTGCAAAGCTCTCCAGTCACAGTTGCCACTTGCTCTTCAAACAGGAACCATGTGTGCAAGAAGTATAAACTGAACCCAAGCAAAGAAGTGCAATTCCACTCAGAGTCAAGACTGATAAGGTCAATAACCCATAGCCACTTGATCTTGCTTAGGTTGGATCTAAAGTCTGTTCTTCCCCATTCAGACCCTCACAGCCATCTGGATATTGTGACAGTACTGTGATGGATTCACTTCAACAACTAGGGACAGAAATGTACAACTAGGTATAACTGAAATAGGATAATACTGCACAGAAATTGGTGAATGACCTCCAACAACAACTTCATACAGGTGTTTAGAAAGGGATGGGGCTAAGCCTTTAATCAGCTCACAAAGCAAGAGGTTCATACTACACTGCTCCACCCTACATTGACTGGAACCAGCCGTGGAATAAGAAGAAACATCTCAATAAGTGCCCCATTTCCCAAGGTCCTAAATTAGTCCAGAACGTTACATTGATTGATGGTATCAAAGGTTCCTTTTCTTTTAGCCATGGCTGACTCAACAACAAAAGCTGCTTATTTCTGAATTTTCTTCAGTATTTAATCTGAAGGAGAAAGTTGTCTTTGCTCTGATATTTAGCCAGGGGGCCCTCTTGGGATTCCTTCTAGGCATTTAAGATAAATGCTTGACCATGTTCAGCATTACCATTCTTAAAATGGAGCACTTGGTTCTAAATATAACTTTCCTTTACTTTCTAATACTTTCATTCATTGTTCCCCTGTTGATTAGTGCCAAGTCAGAAGAGTTGATGCTTTTCTAACTTTCCACATGCTTTGAAGAAGAAAATTATTGAAAAGTCACATGTAGACTTTGCTGAAGAGCTTTCTAGCTATTGCTACAACTTCCCATGTCTTTGTAAGATTTGCAAACTTAATCCACATGTTTTTGCATCTTTTTGAGGGTAAGGGACGAAATAAGTAACAGATAACAATAGTAGACACAAAAATCTACTTATTTACTTTTTAAAAGTTATTTCTAATATATACTCTTGGACCCTAGACCTATTTTGACATTTTTAACAAACATTATCTATTACCGTACTTCTACTGTTTTGTTTTGTCTTGTTCCTGTGGTTGTTGTAATTGTTGCAATAGATATAACAACAACAATAATATTCAAGCATATCTGCTTGGGACTTGAGTAAACACTCAAAATAAAAGTGATATTCTCTTTTTTCTAGAAAACATTACACCTTGTCCAGCATCACCCATCATTTCACATGGCACAGTTATTGGTGAACCTAAACCAATATATCAGCATGGTGATCGATTGGAAGTTCAGTGTGATATCTCATTTGCATTATCTGGATCAAAAACCATAGAGTGTGTGGATGGTGAATGGGCACCCTTACCATCATGCATAGGTAAGCAGTAACTGCCTGAAATATGTGTTCAGAAGAAGAAATATGAGCAGACAGACTTGTAAAAGTAATATGGTCATTTCTTCAATTTATCGGGGGGGGGGGGGGTGTGTGGAGGAGGGAGTGTGTTCCATGGTGTGCAAACTGGAATCTTCCTTCAAAACAGATTCCAATATATTATTAGAAGAGAATGGAAGGGATGAAATTACTTTCCAGTGTTTTAAGTAACAAAATCGTAGAGGAATTAAAGTATTCTGATTTATTCTAATAATCTCATGAGTCATAAATATATTCCTGTGCTTAGTTCTAATATTTGAGCCTTTGTTCCTTGCAACAGGAAGTAGAAATTGAGTCTTTCTCTTTGTAGCATTTCCATGGCTCCATCAGAACAAATGGTAGAGTCAGACATTGCTAGAGGTAGCATGATATTTGAAAAATTTGAGACAAAGTATTGGAGACAAAATGAATGTAGCCAATTCACCAATTCAGGTTAAAAATACCATCTCAGGTTTTGAGACTTTTGTTGAAAATAAAATAATAACGACAAAAATTGCAGCAAATGATTCAAATAATTAACAAAAAAATATTTAAGTCATAGTAATGTAGTACAATTTGAGAGTTAGCAGTAGAACATGGATGTTCACACAGATTTGCCTCCTTCATTTTACCAGAACTTTCTGTCAAGAGATATTAAACAAAACTGAAAAAAATAAAAACTGTCCATAATGTTTTATTTTTATTGATTGATTGATAAATAGATAGATAATGGAGCTACAGTCGGTATATGAAACAAAGTTGGCAAATTGTTAGAAGAAGCTAAATTATTAATACCTTTATGTAATAATACCTTTTTTGCTTCCTTACTTCTGCTTTCAACAGAGGAAGAAAAAACTTGTAGACGACCTCCAACAATTGTAAATGGTCAATCGGTCAATGTTATGTCATCCACATACAGGCATGGTGACACCGTGACATACAAATGCAAAAAACGTTCTGTCCTAACTGGAACCAACCCAGCTAAGTGTCTTCATGGGCAGTGGGAATTACCTTCATGTCTTGGTAAGCCAGAGAGTTATGGGTAAATCTACAGAAATGAATTTTAGGCCTGTACATGATTGCTCAGAAGTGTGATTCAGTGGGATAACAATGGGAGTTCCTGCTAGGAGGTATAGGTCATATTGAATTGGTTTATTCCAGTGTGGTTCACAGGAACCTTATTTTTCATGTCTGATCCCTATTTAAAGAGGATTTTCACGGGGCCTATGAAAAAGAAAAAAATTAGTGCTTTTGAAAATGATTCAGTCCCAAATACAATCCTGGTGGGATTATGTCCTTACGCTTACACAAGAAAAATCAAATGCATAGGTGTAGAATATCGTGTTTCCCTGAAAATAAGACAGGGTCTTGTTTTCTTTTCACCCCCCCAAAAAATATTGATTGAGACTTATTATTGGGGGAGGTTATTGTTTTGGGGTTGCCGGGTGGCTGCTCTCTTGCCAGCGGGCATCCAAAGAGCCAGGCACAGCCTCAGGGGCAAACGACTCTGTTGCGCTGTCGCAGCAGCACAACATACCAGCCATGATGTAACCATGCTCACGAGCAGCCACCCAGCAACCCCCTCTCCAGCCATGCAGAGCTCCATCCACTGACCTAGGAGCTTTCTGAAGGCGCCAAGCCGCGGGAGCTGGAGGGTATTGAACAGCCGCACACGCGGCTTGGTGATACCCCTAAGTGAGTGAATGGCACTGTGCCCAGCTGGAAAGAGGGTTTCCCAGGTGGCTGCTCAGCTGCTGCAACAGCGCAACACAGATGTTCAACCATGA
Source organism: Natrix helvetica (assembly GCF_964273705.1). Classification (NCBI taxonomy): domain Eukaryota; kingdom Metazoa; phylum Chordata; class Lepidosauria; order Squamata; family Natricidae; genus Natrix; species Natrix helvetica. Next base: position 75,844,732 of record NC_138549.1, on the reverse strand, counting down.
GGCTGTGCCCGGCTCTTCGGGAGCCCGCTTGCAAGAGAGCAACTGCCCGGCAACCCCCCTCTCCAGCTGGGCACAGCACCATTCAGCGACTTAGCGGTATCCCGAAGGCGCCAAGCAAAGTGAGCCTTCCCCCGCCCCGTTTCTGCGGCTTGGCCCCTTTGGGATACTGCTAGGTCAGTGAGTGGCGCTCTGCCTGGCCGGAGGGTGTGTGTGTCCAGGGGGCTTATTTTGGGGGGAGGGCTTACATTTTTGCCCACCAGAAAAATGTGGCATGGCCTTATTATCAGGACATTTCATATTTTCGTGGAAACACGGTAGGTGGCTCAACAGCAGTAACTTTAAGAGGCAGCTAGACAATCACTTAAATATGAGCCAGTAGTGTTCTGCAGCTACCAAAATTGCCAGTGAAGAATGATTAAGAAAGGATGTTGAGATTCTAAAAAGGATGTAGAAAAGAGTAGCAAAAATGATTAGGGGGCTGGAGGGTAAAACATATGATGAACGGATGCAGGAACTTGGCATGTCCAATCTAACAAAGAGAAGGACTAGGAGTGAAATGACAGCAGTGTCCCAATATTTGAGGACCTGTCACAGAAAAGTGGAGTCTGTGTTTTGTTTTGTCTTATTGTATTTTTTTCTTTGCTGTGTCTTCCCTATTGTTTTTAAAGATCAAAACATTTAATAAACATTATTTATAAAAAAAGAAAAAGAAAAGTGGAGTCAACCTATAGCTTTCATTTTTTTTATTGAATGGTTTTCAAGACAGTCTACCATAGATTAAGATTCCTATGTTCCTTACAATAGGGGACATCTATAACTGGTAGCCTTGAAATTCAGAGTGGAAACACAAAAGCAAGGGATAAGATCATTCAGGTTTATTGATTTACTGGTTTGTTTGTTTATCAACCCAACCTGTATCTGCCCACCTCATTAAAGACAACTTTCTGCCTTATCTGCCTGGAGTTTAATTTGAGGAGCACATCAAATCTAAAATCCTATATAGGAGAGTAGAAAGAGATGTCTATAATCTGTCAATCAGAGTAGTAACAGATGAATGTATCAAATATTGATAGCAGGGACGTGTGGTCAGGGGAGGCAGGGGAGGCAGAGCCTCACCTCTCATCATGAAATAATAATATATAATAATAATATCCACAAGGGAGTTTCATATATATAAGAGGAAGAGGAGGGAGGAGGAGGAGCGCACGTGGGGCAGTGCCAGCTGGGCAACCGGCGGAGGCAGAAGGGTTCTCGGAAGCGCCAATAACCTTCCTGCCTCTGCTGTACTTTGCGCGCTCCTCACAACTGCAATAGACGTCCAGAAGTGGCAGGGGCTTGATGACATTGCCGCAGCTGCCATGCGTGGATGGACAGAGGTAGCCAGAGTGGTGCCGAGGCAGTCCGGCGGACGAGCGACCGAGGATCAGGCTGCCTGATCCTCCATCGCTCGCTCGCTCGCTCTTTCGTCCGCCCGGACCCCTCGGCGCCACTCTGGTTACCTCCGTTGGGCCGTACCCAGCAGCGACGTCGGCGACGTCATCAAGACGAAGTGGCTTGGAGGCGAAGTGCTTTTCAGTGCTTTTCTTTGCGTCTGGCGTTTAGGTAGATAGCCGGATGTCCTAAACACAAGACGCAAAGAAAAGCACTGAAAAGCAGCTGCTGTTGGGGATCGCGGAGCGTGAGCCGGTGGAGCGCGCTCAGGAAGGCGGGGAATGGGATCACGTGTGCTGGAGGCTGAGGCAGCCTCAGCCTCCAGCACACATGGTCCCAATCCCCGCCTTCTTGATGACGTCACCAGCCTCACCAGCCATAAACCTCACCGCACGTCACTGATTGATAGGCTATAGTTTTGATAGATGTACTTGGAATATGAAGTCAGATAATCTAGAAGCAGAAGAATGGAGTATATAAATAAAGAGAAGAATAATGGATTTATTATATAAATACTTATGTAACAATATTTGAATTGTTAGTTAATCCTCGAAGTTGTACACGTCCACAGTATGCAGTCTTTCAACCAACTGTTCAGACTACGAAGCAGTTTCAGACCAACCAGTTTGCAAACTACAGCTGTGGTTCCAATCTGCATCAAACATATTGTGTTAATGGATTATGGCTTCCTGAGCCACGGTGTAAAGGTATCGTTTGCATGCTATGTACAAGTTTATAGTTTCTTCAATAGTATGACCTTAATCATATCTAAAAAATAAAATTGGGGCACACCTGAGGACTTCCTACATAGCATCTTTTAATGGCACACAGTTTCTTCTGAAAAGCCCCCTTATGATCCCATGAGCTGTGCATGCTTTGTCTAATCTGATGCTGCAGTGAGGCAGTGTGAATGTATCCATTCCAAAAGAAGAGATCATTTTGCCATGTAGAAAAAATCCTTCTCAATAATCCAAGGATAAAAGGAAATACAGCATTAGTCTTAAAATCAGTCGGTTTCTTTCTTAGCAGCTATTTTGTTTCCTTCACAGCAGCCACTCCACCTCAGTTGTGGCACACAGATTACTAGCCTGCATTGGACAGCATACTTTTGCCGTCTTTCTCCCATTAAACAAATTCAGTGATAAAATTTCATTTTTCACAGCACAAAAGCTATTTGCTTTGAGTCTTTTGTATCTTAAGCAACTTAATTAAATGTACGTAAAACAAAAGCATGCAAATCTAGTACAGAATTCATCTTTGACTGTTGGTAAGTAGAGACATGGAGACATCCATACAGATTTCTTGACATAGTAAAAAAAAAAAAAATCACTGGAATTAGTTGCAGAATTTCTGCTGCTTAAGAGGACCATAGGATCATTACATCGCTCCTAGTTAATTCCAAAAAGATCTTCATTAATGAGAAATTATTCAGCTTTTCTATTTATTTATACATATATTGTTGGAAAATAATACATATAGTATATTCTGTCCTTCCATAAATCTTTCCAAGTCAGTTAATTTACAATAAATGTAAAAAAAACCTATAAATTGATAAGGTATATTGAAATAAAATGTAACTATTTTAATATTCAGGTTACAAGGCATGTGTTCATTCCTTTCTAAAATTGTGGGAATCTGGGACGTATCCTAATTACATTTGCATTAATTAAATCTTATTTTTGTTGGGTTTGTAGATAAGTAAACATTGTACTGAATGGATAAACTTTGCCTGAATTAGATGAATGATTTCAATTGGTTACCTGTATTTATGCTAATTGGTGGCCTTTCCTCATACTATACAATATCAGCTTGTCCAGATTAATCCAATGTATGATCAAACCTGCAAACTACTTTTATATATGCCAAAGAGCAATTCAGTTAAATTTCACTAACGTATAAATGTCATCACAAGAAATCTCCTTCTGCTTCATCAAATATGGCCTTAAAGTGAAACGAACTTACAACAGTGACTTATATTGCTTATATTGTAATTACCAGGGTTCTCCCAAAATACGACCTACCCCGAAAAGAAGCCCTAGCTCGATTTTCATGACTGTGCCTAATATAAGCCCTAGTTAAGCCCCACTCACCATCTGGATGTACGAGGTGGGGCAAGGTGCATGTGTAAAAAGCAAGCTAGGGTGGGGTTGGGGGAGTGGAGCTGCCCCACACACCCCACAGCCACTTACTTTAGGACCACCAAAGCCAAGCCCCCTATGCCCCAACAACTGTCACCACTGCCTAACTTCTTCTGTGGCCGTTTGTGGCTGCTCGTGGCTGGATGCCATGTGATGCATCATGCTAGTGCTGACAGTCATGGCAGGACACTGCAAGGCTTGTTGTGCTTGTGCTGCTGCTGCTGCTCACAGCAGTTCATTGTGGGCCACATCGCACCACTACTGCCATTCGCATGTGCAATGGAACAATGTGCCATGCAGCCTCCCTTCGCAAGCAGCAGAACCGGCATGACAAGTATCTGGCTGCAAGTAGCCACAGAAGAAGTCAGACAGCAGTGCAACAGGTATCAGGGCATGGGAGGCCTGGCTGCAATAGTCCTAAGTTAAGCGGGTAAGACATCCTCCCCAAATAAGACCTGGTGATTATTTTGGGGCCCAAAAGAAAATAAGACCAGGTCTTATTTTCGGAGAAACACAGTAGGTGTTGTTCTAACTGCGTTTGTAGCTGTTTAATTGGTTTTGATATTTTATGTCTTTTACTGTAGTTGTTTTATGAGTACCATTGAGAGTTTCATGATTGTAATAAAGTTCCAGTGTGATCAACAGGGAACAAATAGCTCTTTTGTGAGAGTTTTCTGGTGAAATGTTTAAAGATGAATTATGAGTACTAAATAACAGCAAAGGGTTAGAATTGGAAGAAACAGACATCATGAATTAAATTTAGGTCCTAAAATATTAGTTTGTGGAAAAAACAGACTGGAAGAGATGAAGACAAATGTGATAGCAGATACAGAAAAGAATGATTGAGAGAAAGATAGATAGAAGATTTGCTATGGTTGATAGTTGTTGTTTTGTTGTTGTTATTGTTTGTTCGCTAGTCAGTCAATCCTGGCATTGTGTATCATTATGGAAAGGGGAATCTATGTAGCAAGGGCTGGAGACCTAATCTGAGCATGCTGTTAGGTGTTTAATCTTGGAGAAGATTTTTTGAGGATGAAGTGATTAGTCAAGGATTCTCAGTATGCAAACAGCCTACCCCACAGATAATGAGAGACTGGCAAAGGAAGGAATAGCACATGGGGCCTTTCACTGGTTCCCAATAGATTTCTAGGTCAATTCTTGGTGTTGATCTATAAAACCCATATGGTTTGGGACTTAGATACCTGCAGGTCTCCAATTGTAGTCAGCAGTTTACATGGACAGACACTTGTGGTACTCAACTTCCATGAAATGAGCAGGAGGACTGAGATATAAAATCACTTTTTCTCAGTAGTAGCACCAAACCTCTGGAATAGCATTTTTCTTTAGGAAAATGTTCCAAACTGATCTCTTTCACAGAACATTTATGAACTAATTACATGTCCTTTACCTTAGATTTATTGTTAAGGTACTATTTTAGTATCTAATTGCTATTTAACTTTGAAAGTGATTAATTTTTGGATGCTGTTAATTCTTACCATAAGTGTTTATCTGGAAAACATTGTCAAAAAAACCAAATATCTCCTGAAACTTAATGCAAATATTGACTGACAGGAGTAAGGATAGAAGCCTTTGGATCAGCAGAATCTGATGGCTGTTGTACACAAAACTAGTTCCCTGGGATCACTTGAGGACATCAGCAGTCGAGAAAAATGAGAGGCACAAATTTCTCTAAGCCTCCGTTGCCAAAGAGAGAAGAATATCATAATCAAACATTAAAAAAGCTTCTAAAAATCTAAAGACTATTTGAGATTATGGTATTTTATTTCTTTATTTGCCAGCTCTGCTGCATAGCCATTTACCACCTGGATGAAGCAAAATTCATCCTGTAACTCAACTGAAAGCCTGATTTAAAATAAGCCCTGATCATTGTATCATACAAATATAATTAGAATTTCAATCTCGTTGTGATTACGGCATTCTCAATCACAGTTGACAAGAGATTTGACATAAAAACCTCCTAAGAAAATACTTAAGGATCCATCTTCTTTGGGTGAAGTAGAAATGAGAGAATGTTCATCTCTAATCAAGTTCTAATTATTTCTTAAAGAAACCTGCCCTCCACCACCTCAGCTTCCCAATGCCATCAATGTAGCCGAGATGAGAATCTACAGCAGCGAAGAAGAAATTAGCTTCAAGTGTCAAGAACATTTCCTTCTTCATGGCCCACGAAAAATAAAGTGTGACAATGGAAAATGGCAAACACCCCCTCGCTGTCTTGGTTTGTATGATCAGATTTGCCTTTATTTTAAAGGAAAAAAATAAATAAATAGCTATTTGAAAGAAGGAAAGGAGAACATTCAAAGCATGTTCTTATGGAATTCTTCATAGCCATTTATCCACAGTGATCCACATATCTCTGTATATGCATGTGCTCTATTCCAAGGGACTAATCAGGTTCTTTGCACATTGTACATGTTGCTTTTGTCTTTCTCTTAGAGTCAAATCAGGGTTGGTACATGGATGCTAAAACTATTTATCTGTGTTTCTGCTTTGACCTGTATTTTTATATGGTGTCAGACATAGAGGCTGTATATGCTATACATACCCTAATATGAATCACATGACCAAGAGGGAGGAGATTATGATGGAAGGGTTGACATCTTGAGTCTTTAACAACTACTTCTCCACTAGTGGTCACTTTTTGCATAGAGATTAGTTTCTTGAATCATCTTTCATTAAAAGAGATTTGCTATACAGATACAATAGAGATCTCTTTATGATATTTTATTTCTTTCATAGACAAACCTTCCTGTGTTTCCTCTTTCTAGATTTACGATGTAAACCGCCTCCTCAAATTGACAATGGTATAACAGTAATTGAAATCGGCACAATGTTTTCTCCTGGTGAAATTGTGGAGTATCATTGCTCTTTAGGTTTTGAAATTAGTCAGTTAAATACTGTAACATGTGAAAATGGGACATGGTCTGAGCTACCTGTTTGCAGAGGTACGAAATAGTAGTTTTTTTCTATTGAAATGCCAACAGTGGGTTTGAGTTCTAAAAAAAGTTATAAATGCATTTTTTTCATTCTTATGCTGATATTAGAAATGGGACAAGGAAGATGCATAAATGAGGAATTCAAAGTTTTTATGTAAATATTGAGATTTCACAGGTCTTAAAATGTCACATAGCTGAACTCAAGCGTTAATCTCATTTGAAATATCATGTATACTTTCAGAACTCTTCTTGTCAGAGCAGGGTTCTTTTTTTTTTTTTATAAAAGAATTTTATTGGTTTTTTTTAACATTTATAAGGGAAAAGGTAAATGGAAAGGTATACAAATTTTGGCAGTTGCAAAGTGTGGCAGGCGCCCCCTCCCTCCAAACTTATAGAGTACATCTGGGTATAAAACATTAATACATAATCATATATAATCAGCATATTTATTCTATTGGTATTTTCAATCAGTTTATACATTGTAGTATATAATCCACATATAATTCCATTACTACTTTCGGTCAGTTTATAACAATGAGGTTTTCTTATTCATTTTTGTGATCTGAGCTTTCTTGGTATTGCCCCTTCTCCCCCCGCTGGCAGAGCTCCGGCCCCTCCCGTGTCCTGCATATCCGTTGTAGAATCTTCTGTTTTTTCTAGGTTTGTTTTGTTTTTTTCCATAAAGGCCTGTGCCTCTATGGGTGTGTTAATTCTAATTCTTGTCTCCTCCCAGAATATCAGCATGCCTTCAGGCATCAACCATCTAAACCACACCCCCTTCTGGTATAATTTATTCGCCAATTGCGAATAATTTTTCCTTTTTTCCCTAATTTTCTTGGGGATCTGCTTCAAGATGGTTATTTCCCTGTCATGGTATGTCAGTGCTTGCCCCCTTTGCACACCCAGAATTTCGTCTCTTGTGCTTTTTCTAAGAAATTTAATATGGACCTCCCTGGGTACATTGTGTGTTCTGGCATAAGCTGAATTCACTCTGTAAACCAGATCTATCTCCCATTCCATCTGTTGTTTTTCTTTGTGTATGTATTCAGCCAAAATGTTAGTCATAATGTCCCTTATATTTTCCCCAAGTCAGGGTTCTGACTTCAAAATCTCTCTTATTCCCAATTTGTAAAGGACTTAGAAAATGTCATTTGGCCATCACACAACTGTTGTGTGATGTCAAAAACTATGATTTTTCAAGGTGAACCTGAAAAATAAATGTCACTGCTTTAATAAATCAGCTCAAAGATTGCCTTTCCTAAAGGCCTCTTTTACTGCTCCAGAGAAGAGATGATGACTGTAGATAGCTTAGGCAAGTGTGATATGATAGCAAAAATATGCAAAGTACCGTATTTATCGGCGTATAACACGCACAGGCGTATAACACGTACCTTCATTTTAAGAGGGAAATTTCAGGAAAAAAATTTAAATTTCAAATAAAGAACTTTGAAGCAAAATAAGGGTAGCTCAGAACTTTTTTTTATTAACTTTTAGTCGGGAGTCCGGGGAGAGGAGAGACGGCTCATCCATTCTCTCGTCCTCTCACCCACACCCCGCTGTCTAAAGCGCTTCCTTTTGCCTGCCCGGGCTCTTCCGCGGGCGAAAGAAAGCATTTTAGTCGGGTGTCGTGGAGAGGAGAGACGGCTCATCCATTCTCTCCTCCTCTCACCCACACCCCGCTGTCTAAAGCGCTTCCTTTCGCCCGCCTGAGCTCTTCCACGGGCGAAAGAAAGCATTTTAGTCGGGAGTCCGGGGAGAGGAGAGACGGCTCATCCATTCTCTCCTCCTCTCACCCACTCCCCGCTGTCTAAAGCGCTTCCTTTCGCCCGCCCGAGCTCTTCTGCAGGCGAAAGAAAGCATTTTAGTCGGGTGTCCGGGGAGAGGAGAGAATATTCAGCCAGTCTCTCCTCCTCTCGCGCACACCCCGCTGAGTAGCGCTCCGTGATCCTTTTCTGTGCGCCTGGTGTTTAGATAGATAGCCAGATGTTTTAAACACCAGGCGCACAGAAAAGCAGCTGCTGTTGGGACGAAGCGCTCCGCGATCCTTTTCTATGCGCCTGGCGTTTAGATAGATAGCCGGATGTTTTAAACGCCAGGCGCACAGAAAAGCAGCTGCTGTTGGGGCGAAGCGCTCCCTGATCCTTTTCTGTGTGCCTGGCGTTTAAAACATCCGGCTATCTATCTAAACGCCAGGCACACAGAAAAGGATCAGGGAGCGCTTCGCCCCAACAGCAGCTGCTTTTCTGTGCACCTGGCCTTTAAAACATCCAGCTATCTATCTAAACGCCAGGCGCACAGAAAAGCAGCTGCTGTTGGGGCGAAGCGCTCCACGATCCTTTCTGTGCGCCTGGCGTTTAGATATATAGCCGGATGTTTTAAACGCCAGGCACACAGAAAAGGATCAGGGAGCGCTTCGCCCCAACAGCAGCTGCTTTTCTGTGCGCCTGGCGTTTAAAACATCCGGCTATCTATCTAAACGCCAGGCGCACAGAAAAGCAGCTGCTGTTGGGGTGAAGCGCTCCACGATCCTTTCTGTGCGCCTGGCGTTTAGATAGATAGCCGGATGTTTTAAACGCCAGGCGCACAGAAAAGCATGGCTTCTTAACATTATATTGGCGTATAACACGCATACATCATTTGCCCCCTATTTTTTTGGGGAAAAAGTGCGTGTTATACGCTGATAAATATGGTAATTAAGCACAGCAGTGCAAAGCTTTCTTTCTTTCTTTCTTTCTTTCTTTCTTTCTTTCTTTCTTTCTTTCTTTCTTTCTTTCTTTCTTTCTTTCTTTCTTTCTTTCTTTCTTTCACCTGTCTGTGACTAGTCTTCACTAGTATAACTTTCCTTTGAGCATTTATTTTCAGTGCTATTCTGGCTGCCCTGTTTTCTCGCCTAGATATCTGCTAGAATTGCTGGGCCTTCTTACGCAGGAGACCATTATGCTTTCTCTGAGAAAAACAAAGACCTTTGTCTCCGAACTACAAGAATCATTTCTCCAGATTTTATGTACAGTGTTTCTACCAGAAATACATGCAATCTCTCAAAAGTTTCTCTTGCAAGACAGGATGGCGGGACAAAGCTTGAGGTCTCTGAAGCATTCATTTTTGGTTGGCTTGAATGCAAAATTTGTAGTTAGAGAAGATTGCAGTTACGGAACTAACGGTGACAAAGGCTTGAGTATGTCATGCTAGTATGTGTGTGTGTGTGTGTGTGTGTGTGTGTGTGCGCGTGCTTGTATAAGATTTTACATAAAGGAAAAGATAAACCTAAAAAAAATAAGAATAATAAGTCCAAGAAAAAGAAGGAACCCCCCCTAAAGTTATGAATGGTATGACTTATTTTATTTTATTTATACATATAAAGTTTTTTTTTTCATTTTCATAACATATAACCACATGCATACTATTACATAGCCAACATTGTATTGTATTATTAAATGTTTACATCAATTCATCTTACCATCAACTCCCAAAAACAATTATTGGCTCTTCTGCTCTCCATACACCATATTTGTCACTTTCTTCTTCTTCTCTCCTCCACCTCCCTACCTCCTTTCTTCCCTCTGTCATCCTTTTCTTCTCTCCTTCCCCTTCCTCTCTCCTTCTCCTTCCCCTTTCCACTCCTCCTTTCTCTCCTCCCCCCCCCCACCGTCTCTCCTATCCCTCTCTTCTTCTCTTACCTCTCTTCTTTACTTCATACTCTTCATCTCATTTACTTGGTGTATTTCAGCTTCTGAGCGAACTCCATTTTATGTTAATAGTATTTATAATTCCTTTTCAGTATACTTATTTAATTTTAATATATATCTTCCTCCTTTTTTAGAAAAGAGGGAACAAAAAAGTATACTTACTGTATATAGTCATTATACTTTTAAACACCCCCCCACCTAGTTTTGGCCGAGATGTAGACCTGGTTTCAATTCCCAGCTATTCTCCTCATTATATTTATATAATTATAAATCCTTACATGCTCCCACTTTGTAATTCTGTCTTTAAATCTCAATAGTTTCCCATTGTAAGTATATTTCAGCGATGGCGAACCTTTTTTGGCTCACGTGCCATAAGCGAGGGGCAGCACAGGGGTTGTGGGCAGTTGTGCTCACCCATAATGCAATGCATGACTGCCCCCAGCCTGCATGCATGCATGACAGCCACTCCCCCCATTTTTTGCATGCTTTTTTCGCCCTCCCCAGGCTTCAGAGGCTTTTTCGGAGCCCGGGGAGGGCGAAAACAGCCTCCCCCCCCATCCCCAGTAGGCCCTCCGGAAGCTTCGGGAGCTTCCCTGAAGCCTCCGGAGTGCAAAAAAACTGGCCCTACGGGCAAATTGAAACTTTGGGAACTGACTTCCAGTTTCCTTGTAGAGCCGTTTTAAGCTCTCTGGAGCCTTCAGGGGCATTCTGGAGGCTTCCCTGAAGGCTCCGGAGGACGAAACAGCCCTATGAGCAAACTGGTACTTCCAGTTTGTCCATTGGGTTGTTTTGTGCCCTACTTCCGGTTTGTCCGTTGGGTTGTTTTGTGCCTTCCGGTTTACTCGTAGGGTCGTTTTTTGTCCTCTGGAGCCTTCAGTGAAGCCGTTCCCGAATTTCCGGTTTGTCCATAGGGCCATTTTTTTGCGCTCCGGAGTCTTCAGGGAAGCGCCTGAAGCCTCCAGAAGGCCTCTCGGGGGCGGAGGCTGTTTTCTCCCTCCCCAGGCTCCTATAAAGCCTCTGGAGCCTGGGGAGGGCAAAAAATGGCTTTAAAAAAGGCTGAACTCAGCTGGCCAGCTGCACATGTGCGCTGGCCAGCTGACAGGGAAATGCCTTGCCAGCTGACAGGGAAATGCCTTGCGTGCCCTGACAAATGGACCTGTGGTACGTGTGCCATAGGTATCGCTATCCCAGGTATATTTCATGTTCCTTCTCCATTTTTCCATATCTTGGTTTAGATTACCCTTAATTGTCTATAAATGGCAATCCTTACTGTTCAATGTTCATTACAATTCCCTTGATCTACTATATAGAATAGCAAGCGGTACACATCTCACTTTGTTCATTATCTTAAAAGTTCTGTATATGTCCATGTTTCATATATTTTAACCCATGCTTAATTGTCCGGGATGTTGTTATCACAGGCTCTCTGCGGCTTAGTTGCTAAGACATCTGCCTAATATGGAATACAGCCCAGGTTCAAATCCCAGTAAGGGTATGGCTAGCTGATGAGAGCTAAATAGCTTGAAATAGATCTATACTAGTCTCCCTTTATTTATCAGCACAAATACAGCATATATGCAGGTTTTGGCATATTCGGGTCATTTCCAGTGTAAGATTGAGAGCATTTTCGCGACATTTCAACAAGGTCCCACTCGTCATCTTCAGGCTGGTGCCTTCGGCTTCGTGCATGTGCGAGCAAAGTGTGATCGGAGCTGCCGTCTTTCTATAAATATTGGTGTGTGTGTGTGTGTGTGTGTGTGGAATGCTGGCTTTGTTGCTGTAAGCGGATTGGTTGGCTGTGTTATAACATCTTGATTAGTTGATGGAGTTGATGTTTGCAGATTAGTAGATGGTTTCATAACATCCTGTGTGGCTGAGGTACTGGCTGTGTGCCTATTGTTCTTTTGTGTTGTAACGACCTGGGTAATGGGCTGTGTGATGACACCCTGAGCTCTATTGTAGTGATATCCTGAGGCCTGTGCTGCAATCTCATGGGGGGTTGGCTGCATTGTAATATCCTGAGCCTTTGTATTGTAACTTCCTGAGTTCTGTGATGTAATGTCCTTAGCAGATGGCTGAGGTGTAACATCCCGGGCTTTGGTTTGGCTCCGAGTTTGGCCATGTGTTCATGGCATGTGTCAGTTTGCTTTGTGTGGGGGTCGGAGGGGGGTGCAGCAGTTGGTGATGCCGTTGTGGTTTGGCTTCTGGATGGTGGTTGCATTTGGTCTATGGGATGGGTTTGGGTTTGAGTCTGGTGAGGGTGATTGGTGGTTGCGTCCTGTGTTGTTCGGGGTCCGGTGTTGGTTTTCGTGGCTGGGACTCATTTGTTGACTAGGGCTGGTTTCCAGATGTCTAGTAGGCAGGAGGTATCATCACGTTTATTCATGTTATGGGGATGTTTCTTTATTTCGATAGCTTCCATAATTATTCTCTTGTTGAAGTGTTCAGTTTTGGAGATTATTTGGTTCTTTCAAAATCAATTTCATGTCCTGTTGCTTTAAGGTGCTGGAGGAGGGAGGAATTTTTTTCTTCTTTTCTGACTGCTTTCTTGTGTTGCGTTGCGATGCGTGCATTTATTCTCCTATTAGTTTGTCCAATGTCAGAGAGGAGAATAAATGCACACATCACAGAACTCCTATGAAGGAATTCTTTGCAAAGGTTAGGGTAAACTGAATAGGACTCTTGCATCTTAACTTTTTAAAACTGCTATTGATAATGATATGCTGATTTTTTTAATATTTAAAGAAATATTGGCATAAATTGATTTGTACTGAAAGATGTCTTTTCAATTTCCCCCCCCCCAGAAAAGTCATGTGGTCGAGCTCCAGAAATCCCCAATGCTTCACTACAGCAAGAAGATAGAGAACAATATGATTCTGGAAAAATAATAAATTATTCATGCAATCGTGGATTTGATACTAAAGAACCTGCTAAGAAAACTTGTAGAAGAGGAGAATGGGTAGGATCTTTCACTTGTAAAGGTACAATAATTTTGTTTTTGAACTTCTCAAGGTAATTGTTTTTGAAACAACATTGTTTTTTTAAAAAGTGTTTTTATTTTCTTTTAATACAAACATTGAAAAGCGATGCTTAAAGGAAAGAGGGCAAACTTTCTCTCTCACTCTTTCAATCTATGCAGACAAAGAGCATTTGTTTTTCCAGAGTGTGAATGATTCTGTACGTTGTGTGGGTAAAGAAGGCTAAATTAAATTCACCAATGGAAGCATTATTGGAACTGATCAGCATGTGAACAATTTTGTGACTTTAGCTGGCCTAATGTTGATGATATATTTTGTCATAATTTATTTTTGACCTATATTCTATCTCTCTAGAATCATTCAGAAAATTGAAGTTTTATGCAGAGTATAAAAACCAAATATAACATCCTCAGTATAATCAACTGTAAAAATAGTAAAGCAACAGAAACGACTAAGCAACCTTTACATTAATCTGTTCTCTCTCATCCAGATCTGATGGTTTCCAAACATCAGCAAAGGATAGTGAGACCATCTCCCTCACAGCCTAGGGTAGAGGATCACAGTTGCGTCCATTGCTTTGATGCTTCATGACAGGTCGATTGGAAAGGAAAAAACCAGAATCGTTCATCATGCAGAGGTTCACTAGATAGCTTCTTTTCTACATGCAGTTCATGGAAGGATTTAAATTTCTTGCAGGATAATCCAGTTTTCAATATAACATTTCAGAATTGCTTTGATACACAATACCAGCTATGTATCAAAATTGTATTCTTATTTATCTTTTACAAACAAAATTAGAGAATAGATTGTATAGAGGTTCTCCCACTTTCCAAGTTAACAATCATCCTACAAAAGAAGTTTCAGAGAAAAGTATTTACACAAACACAACACAGCCATTAATCTACAGCTGTTCAGATATCGTGACAGTATTGATTGAAAGGACCCAGGTTCATTTCTTCAAGATGAGTAGAAACAGGTGCTGTAGGAGGAAGAGGAGCTTCCTCTGTCTGTAGCCTCACACTCTCCTCGCCTCAAAGGGAAGCAGCCTCCTTGTATTTTCTATGCTATATGATGTTTGTTGAGAGTTTTGGTTTCAAAAGTGGGAGTATGTTTTCAGACGTTTGCTTTAGGAAAAGTGCATTTTATTTGAATGGGACCACATTTTATTTCCATTTTAGATGTAAGATGTTCTCCCCCTGAAATTGAACATGGTCGGATTACTGGTGTAAGAAAGGCAAAGTATTTCCCTGGGGAGAAGGTTCAGTATCGATGTAATACCGGTTATGTGGTTCTTGGAAATTCTTTCATTACATGTTCGAAGGAAGGTTGGGCAGAAATACCACGTTGTACAGGTATTATGTACAGATCTTCACTACGTAGAACTGAAGTTAGAATTGGAAATGAATTTGCTTTTACTTCACCGGCTCTTTCATATTATTTTGAAAAAGTTCTGTCAGGCTTTTTCAATATTTTATAGCTAGAATTGTAAAATTTAATGTCCCTGTGAAAGTAGAATATATTTTCATTAACATTGCCCCTCTTCTGCAAAATTTTGAATTTCTGCTGATAATAAATCTATTCAATTCATTTTATAGCTATTTTTTAAAAAATCTTATTTGGAAGAGTTTGTGTCTTTTGGAGCACAAACATGGATTTCCATTTCACAATTAGCTTCTCCTTCTCAATCCTATGATGTCATAGTACATCAAACTGGTTATCATTTTTAAAATATCGTATGTATTGCATATATTATTTATGTTAATATTTATATGTTATTTATGTTAATATATGTATTGCATATATTATTTATGTTAACTTCTCCATCTGTTTTCATGCCTATAGTCATCATTCTACCAAGATATGTAGATTGACCTATTTGCTTAATTTTTTCCATTTCTTAATAATTTGTATTCCTTTTTCCCTTTAAAATTTAACCATTTGAGGGTTTCCTACATTACTCCTCATTGCATCATTCACATGTCTAACATTCATTCAAATCATTTACATTCTCAACCAACATTGTGACTTCACCCATAAATGAAATTATGTTCACATTCATATCCCCAACCAATGCAGGCCTCCTTATAAGCATTCATTATACTTTGATAAAGGAATATATAATAATTATGCAACAGTGGGTGTGTCTAACTTCTTGCTTAGTTAAGTGTCCCCTTGATAGTCATGCTTGCTTTATATCTCTCGAATACCTTTATTATCATGTTCAGCAACCAATTTTCAACTCTACACAAAATATTCCATAATTTCAAGCCTGTTCCTTTTATCATAAACTCCCTAAATCATACAATAGAATTTATTTCTCACATCCAAACATTTCTTAATTTTAGGAAATTAAATATGTCTTAATTATTGTCCAGATCAAGGACAATAATATTAATTGTATATCCCTGCCCAGCATAAAATCCTGCTGCACTTCCCCAATTTTGCTCACTGTCACATTTTGTAAGATTACGCACTTCTCTCCCATATACATTCATAGGAACAATTAATAAACTAACCTCCCTGTAGCTTTTCACTCACCCTTACTATCTTTCCTTTTCCATGGGAGCAATAGCACATTCTTCCAATTTAAGTTGAAATATCAATGTGTAATAAGCTGCACAAATTTTCCACTATGTCATAATTCACTTATTTTCCTCCGGGGTACCAAGGCCTAGTCATATACTGTAACCACTTATTACTGAAAGCACATTTTAAAATTTCTCCTAATGTAGCATAAAATTTGTCCACCCCTACCATTTTTCATCATTTACTGCGTTTTTGTGACTTACTAACATCAGTAGCATTCAGGTCCATACATTTCAATTCCATCCTTCAACCTATCCCTATTATTTGCATTATAATTTATATAATTGGAAGGATGACATAGGCGATTATCTTCAGGGCCATCCGGAGAATTTTGTGAAATACCTGATGGGAAAAGTTGCTTTTATCTATTCTCAGTAGGAGACCAAACACAGATCAGGTCTATTAGAGATGCCGAGGCTTACCCAGGTATCTGGGAACCGTTTGATTCTGTTAGATCTGAGGAAGGGGACAGGGTCCTCAAGGCTGTCAGTGCAACTGCCTGCCTATTAAATCCCTCCTGGCTGGTGAAAACCTCCATGATGTTGACCTCCAGGTGGTGATGAATGCATCACTGCAGAAGGGGGCATCCCTGGGACCCTTTAAGGAGACATTAGTCTGTTCCTTCCTTAGATGCTGTGGGTGTTTGATTAGGGGACAACAGGCTTGAACCCTGGTAAGACTATATTGCTATGGCTTCTTGGAGCTTGGGATCTGGGAATTTAAGATTTTCAATTCTGGATGAGGTTGCACTGCCCCAGACAGATCCTGTGTACAACTTGTGGGTTCTCGTAGATTCACAATGCCTGTTCAATGGTGCATGTAACATGGCTGTTATATGAGTTGCACTAGTTGACGGTTTGCTTCCGGGTCCAATTTAACATGTTGGTTATCATTTTTAAAGCCCTTCATGGCACAGGGGACTATTTCACCCCAATGGGATTGGCCCACTCCATTCACTCTGGCAAAAGGAAAATACTGTAGATCTCCTCAGTCAAGGAACTTTGCTAGAAGGATTTAGTAAATGAACTTTCTCTGCCATGCCTCCAAAAACTAGAAAATCTTGCTGAGGGATGTGAGATATGCCCTCACTCTCTAGGCCTTCTGGATTTGCCTCAAAGCCTGGCTTAGCCAACTGGCTTGGGGCCATGATGGAATTCTTTACCCTGGAAGTGACTGGTGGACCAAAAAAGAAAATGCCACCCCTGTGATGCTTATGTACTGGTTCCTAGTTTTAGTCAATCTATTAATTTTGATGTTTATTATTTTAAAATGTTTTTTCTATTCTTGCTTTTATTGTGCTGCAAGTCATCCAATCAATTCAATACTTACATGCACAACATCCACATACAACTACACAATTTATTAGTGCAGAGTTTGAACAATTATTAATGGAAAATGGGTGATAAAAATAAGAACTCCTTGTGGGGAGATGCTGTTTATTCCAAAACAATTGTTATTCATTTAAATACAGATCTGACTATAGGTATTAAGAAAGTAATGACACTATATTATATAAATTTGAAAGACAAAACAAGGACAACATTAGTAATCATTTTCTGTCTATCAATGAATCAAGCTGTATGATATTATCGCTTTTTAAAAATAAGAAATAGTATAATTTTAAAATATAGTTTTTTATGAATATGTTTAAAATGTGCATTTATGCGTCTCCACTGACATATTTGTCATCATGAGGTGTGTTGCTAAATAGATTCTGTGTCTATCATAGTTACTGATGGAAGATGTAGACGCCCACCTCCTGTGGAGAATGGAGATGTTGTGGACACACCCAAGTTATTCTATTTACATTCTGAAAGTGTATTTTATCAGTGCGAAAATTACTACACAATGCAAGGTTCTCGAAGAGTGACTTGTCAACATGGTCGTTGGTCAGAAACACCAACATGTAGAGGTATAAGTAATATCTCCAATTCTTTATAGATACATTCTTTATAGAGAAATATTGTATTTTGAGAATGGAATAAATTTCATGATATCAGAGGTGTTATGTCAGTATGTTAGTGCCAGAAGATATTTTACTGCCTTGTAATTGAATTCAAAGTCATAGTATTATGAACCAAGATAAAGTAACTTTTTCAGGGAAAAACTGCTTCATAGTGGAGAATTGTACAAGATCTTTTGCCATTTGTAAATGTTGCCCTCATTTTGTGAAACCTTCCTGGTGAAATTCTGCTGTCCTAAGCTATATTTAATAACAGACATCTTTTTAGTCAGTGGCATGATTGAAAAAAATCAGATTTTAGTTTACGTGAGTTCAATAGGTAGATTTTCTTTTTCTTACTATATCACAGATGAGAACACAGGGCCCTCCATCATCACCATCATGCCATTGTCATCAATCAATCAATCAATCAATCAATCAATCAATCAATCATTCCTTGAACAAAATTTATAGAAAGCCATGTTTCCTAACAATCCACTTGGTTCTTTTTGAACAATAGTATTAGTTGAATCACTAAGGAACTAAAATTATTACATTTGGAAGAAGGGGACTGAAATGTTTTTCTTCTTCCTTTTACACATGTAACATTGTCTTGCTTAAATGAGGTTTAGTTCATGACTGATAATTAGTCAAAATAACAAAAGGGGGACATCCATTTATATACTGTAGATCTGTAATCATTTTAGCCTATTGCAACATAGAATTTTCAACCTAAACATTAATTTCTTTATCAAAGGAATTCTTCAGTGTCAAACTTTCAATGTTTCATGTGATCTGTGTCCTTTTGCAGCTGCTTGTACAGCAAGTGAAGAAGATATGAGAGAACGTAATATAAGGCTGAGGTGGCCCAATGGGGATACACTATATTCTACAGATGGAAATGTAGTGGAATTTGTATGTTTAAGAGGATATAAACTACATCCATCTAGTGGACCATTAAGACTTAATTGTGTGGAAGGGAAATTTGACTATCCGTATTGCATCTGGTATGTATATTTTCATAAAAATACTTTAATTCACTAATGTTAACATTTCTTTTCCTTGTCTATATCTATATACTATATATCTCTATCTGTGCATTAGAAAAATCACTTGAAATATTTAAAAGACCTGGGTCTGGCAGCTAAATGTGTGGATGTAATGGTTTCTAAGGTAACTTTGTCTTCTGCATTTCTTCTAAATGAGAACATTTCTTAACAGACTTGATTTGAACATTGAGCATTAATAGACAGACTTATAGACTTTGTTTCATATAACAAAATGAAATTCAATGGTGAAAAAAGTAAGGTTCCTTATTTAGGCAAGAAAAACAAAATGTGCAGTGATACGTTAGGTGGTACCTGGCTCAATAGTAGTAACTTGGGGTCTTAGAGTCCTAATGGAGAATTACTTAAATATGAGCCAGCAGTGTGCTGCAGCTGCCAAAAAAGTCAATACAGTTCTAGGCTGCATAAACAGAGGGATAGAATCAAGATCATCTGAAGTGTTAATACCACTTTACAATCCAGTTTTGGTTGTCGTGATGTAAAAAAGACGTGGAGACTATAGAAAGAGTGCAGAGAAGAGCAATAAAAATGACTTGGGGACTGGAGGCTAAAATATATAAAGAAGGGGTGATGGAACTGGGTATGTCTAGTTTAATGAAAAGAAGGACTAGGGGTGACATAATAGCAGAGTTCCAATATCTCAGGGGTTGCCACATAGAAGAGGGAGTCAAGTTATTCTCCAAAGCACCTGAAGGCAGGAGAAGAAGCAATGGGTGGAAACTAATCAGGGAGGGAAGAAGCATATATCTAAGGAGAAATTTTGTGACAGTTAGAACAATTAATGACAGTGGAACAACTTGCCTCTAGAAGTTGTGAATGCTTCAACACTGGAAGTTTTTAAGAAGAGATTGGATTTTTTCTGAAATGGTATAAGGTTTTCTGCCTGAGCAAGGAATTGGGCTAGGAGACCGCCAAGGTCCCTTCCAACTCTGTTATTTTATTAAGATTCCTGTGATATCAATACAATTATTTCCATTTAGAGTATGGGGGGACTATGGGGATGGGGGTAATAATTAAAAACAATGAGGAATGGAACCAGATTGCTGAATTTGCCAGCATTTCATCTCTTCTGGTCTATTGATCAATCCTGACAGATTCCAAGATGAAGACCAGGAGATTTCTTTTTTTTAAAAAAATTGTTGTAAAGTTTTTTACGTTTTCATTTTCACAACAAATAACCACATCAGTGGTGGGTTTTAGAAATTTTTAGAAACTATTCTGTGAGTGTGGCGTATTTTGTGGGTGTGGCTTGGCAGTCATGTGACCAGGCGGGTATGTCCAACCTGACATCACTCATGCATACTCAGTCACATGACCACCCCCCCCCCCAAGCCATGTGGCAAATTTATTTGGGACTCCTATGAAGGTGAGGGGGAAAGAGAGGGGAAAAACTCCTAAAAATAGACAACTGGATGACTAAGGGCCGAAATTAGGGAGATCGGAGAAGGCAGGACAGAGAGGAATCCAGTAGAAAGCTATCGCACGCTGGGGAAAGAACTTTGGGAGGTTGGAGGAGGAAGAACATAGAGGAATCCAGGAGAAAACCCCTGAGCTTGCTGCTGCTGTCTTGTGGATTGTGCCGCTGGACCTCTCCATGCATCTCCCTTCATCACCTTCACTCCCAGCACTTGACACCCAATTGCATGTGTGGTGTGTGCTTGTCTCCTGCAGTCACCCATAGTGCCTCCTCACCACCCTGGGTTCCTCCTTTTGCATTCTGTTTTTTGTGCCTTCGGGTGGGGAAAAGAGGCCCCTGCATGACATCCTGGCTCTGTGCTCTGCTCCACCTGCACGCATGAAAACGGACCAAAAATTTTTTGGCTGCTTTTAGCAGCCTCTCTCCTATAGAGTTGCCCATTCTAGGTGCTTGTTTTCCTACTTGGAAGCCAGGCTGTGCTGCCCACTGACGCTTTTGCTTCCCCATCCGGGAAGATGAGGAATGTGAGGGAGACCCCTCCCCCCATGGATGGTTCCAGACCAGCGGAGCCTTGTCCTTCTTTTTAACCAGGCAGCTGTCAGAGAGAAGAGGGTGTGTACCCTTGGGCTTATGCAGAGTCGAATCCTCGCCTCCTGTTCTTTGGCTGCTGCACAAGCCATGTGGTGTCTTCTGCCCTCTTTTCCCTTGACAGCCGCCTGGTTAAAAAGAAGGACGAGGCTCCACTGGTCCGGAGCCCATCAGGGAAGACGAAGAACGTGAGGGGAACCCCTCCCCCCCCGCGGATGCCTCCAGACCAGAGGAGCCTCATCATTCTTTTTAACCAGGCAGCTGTCAAGGGAAAAGAGGGCAGTACAAGCCACATGGGCTTGTGCATCAGCCGAAGAAGAGGAGGCAAGGATTCAGCTGTTGCACAAGCCCAAGGGTACACACCCTCTTCTCTCTGACAGCCACCTGGTTTGCTGAATCCGGTGCAGTGACGGGACTCTTGCCTTCGCTGGCATCTGCTTCTTGCCATCGCTGCCGCGCTGGAAAGAAGCCAGTCTTTGGAAAGAACTTCTCCCTCCAGAGAACCCATGCCAGGAGACAAAAGGTGGCGGGCTGGTTTGAATGTGGAGGGGTGGGCAGTTTGGGGCCAGCACCCCCTCCACTAATTAGGGCAGGCAGAGAAAGAGACCCCCCCTTACCGAACGTTTGAATGAAGGAGGCTGCAGGCTCCTTTGCCCTCAGCTATGCAATCCCCTTTCGTTCTCTGCTGCCCAAACGAGTGAATGAGGCAGATGGACAATGAAAGGCGATCGCGTCGGACCGGGGGAGCAAGCCAAGTGTTCCAACTGGTTCTAAACAGCACGGTAGATTTGTGGAACCTCTTCAACCAAACTGGTTAAAACCGGCAGGAACCCATCCCTGAACCACATGTATACAATTACTTAACCAACATTGTATTATATTGTTAAATGTTTACATCAATTCATCTTACCGTCAACTCCCAAAAATGATTATTAGCTTTTCTGCTCTCCATACACTGTATTTGTACCCTCTCCATCACTCCCCACTGGTTCCCGCAACTTGGCACCTTCGGGACACCGCTAGGTTGGTGAGCAGCGCTCTGCCTGGCCGGAGGTGGAGAGTTGTCCAGGGGGCTTATTTGCGGGAGAGGGCTTATATTTTTGCCTACCAGAAACATGTGGCATGGCCTTATTATCAGGACATGTCGTATTTTCGGGGAAACACGGTAAGTCTTCATTTTACCAACCTTGGAAGGATGGAAGGCTAAGTCAATCTTGAGCTTATCAGGATCAAACTCCTGGAAGAGGAAATGCAGAGTTAGCCTGCAATACTGCATTTTAACCACTGTGCCACCATGGCTGTGTAATCATACATTATATATTATATGTAAAATGACATATCCCACAAAATATTTCTAAGTTTAAAATAAATGGAAAAATAAATTGAACAAAAAGACTCTCTGAAATGAATTGGATCAGATTGACTGATTATCCATCACTAAATGAGATTCTATTGACTTCAAGAGACTACTAGATCCAACCTAAGAATTTACTTGCTTTCTGTTGAAAGCTTTAGGGTGCACACTGATTAAATTTGTTGCACTGAGCAACGTGAAATCAATGAAAATAGCCCATTGAAGTTAAATTAGGCTTTCCAGTCATTTCATTCTCAGGTCAGAGGGATCTCTTGGTCTTCAGTTTTGGAATCTGACAGGATTCAGCATCAGATTAGAAGAGATGAAACGATGGGTGATGTTTGTGCCTCCTTGTCCCATGACTCCTTGTTTTTAAGTATTAACCCTACTCCCCATAGAACTTCTTTCCCACTGCTCTAAATGGAAGGAATTTCATTGGGATCACAGGAAATTTATTATATGATGGAGTTTGCATTTGAAATTGCAATGAATACAAATGGTATTAGTGAAATATTAATTTTGCCGAAATTTACATGTAAATATGAAATATTTCTATAGTGGACATTTTATTGAAAATCTTCTTAGTTAATAAAAAATGGAGGCCTTCTTGACATTGTGTGCTATAGTTCCCAGGTATTCTTCTATTGTCTGTGTTTTCTGAGTATGCTATGAGTTTGTTTATTCACTGCATTTGTGTTCCATCTTCCCTCAAGTGTATCCCCTGTGAGGATGAATTTTAGTTTGGTTACATCTTATTCCCCATTCCTATATTTAAAATGTTGGTGTTTTGAGTTCATCTGACTGCCAGAGCTTATATCCCAAAATATCAAGAATGGCTAATAAATAAGTTGTTTACATGTCATTGGGTCGAAGGCAGTGGTGGGTTCCTGCTGGATCGCACCGGATCGCGCGCGCTCCCTTTCAGCGCTCCACCTGGCTTGCGCGCTCCCTTTCAGCGCTCCACCTGGCTTGCGCGCTCCCTTTCAGCGCTCCACCTGGCTCTCGCGCTCCCTTCCGGCGCTGAAACCGGAAGTACAGTCTTGCCCCGCCCCTGGCGAAGCAACGATGCCTGCCTGCGCTCCACCAGCTCGGCTGGGAACGGAGATGTTTCCTCAGCGGAGCGGAGCGCCTGAGAAGACTTTTCAGGTGCTCCGCTCCGCTGAGGAAACATCTCCGTTCCCAGCCGAGCTGGTGGAGCGCAGACAGGCGTCGTTGCTTTGCCAGGGCCGGGCAAAACTGTACTTCCGGTTTCAGCGCCGGAAGGGAGCGCGAGAGCCAGGTGGAGCGCTGAAAGGGAGCGTGCAAGCCAGGTGGAGCGCTGAAAGGGAGCGCGCAAGCCAGGTGGAGCGCTGAAAGGGAGCGCGCAAGCCAGGTGGAGCGCTGAAAGGGAGCGCGCGCGATCCGGTGCGATCCGGGAGGAACCCACCACTGGTCGAAGGTCATCTTAAAAAAGATAGAAATTGCTCAGTGATAAAATGGTCTTGAGTCATTTGAGTAGTTTTAACCATTTGATTTAAAAATGGTGATACTGACTTTCAGAATCGTCATGCCCATGTAGTTTGATGTCTTAAAATTATTGCAGGCTGCTTTCTACTGCAGATCAGATGAATGAGTTTTAAAAATAATTACCTAAAATGTAAAGATGCAAATTTATTTCTTACTTACTGTTCACATTTTATTTTACAGATCTAATTAAATATATAACAGCACCATTAGAACCAGAAGATGAATGTCTGAAAATCATTCTCTTTAAATTGACCCCATGAAGCTGGATTGTATACAATTATAAATGGTGGACCCAAACCTAAAAGCCTACTTGGTTAAAGACAGATTTTACCAACTCAAATTATTGGGGAAATGATAACGTTTAAAAACAAGTTTATAGAACATCTTTAAGGCAGAACACATATTATAATGTAACATT
The DNA here is from genome assembly GCF_964273705.1 of Natrix helvetica. Taxonomy (NCBI): domain Eukaryota; kingdom Metazoa; phylum Chordata; class Lepidosauria; order Squamata; family Natricidae; genus Natrix; species Natrix helvetica. The sequence goes on along the minus strand of NC_138549.1, from coordinate 75,820,664 downwards.
ATAAATATATTTTTAAAAATGCATCTTGAGGAACGTAGATGTTTTCTATATATATTTTAGTTGTAAACATTTCATTACTCTGAATTATTAATCAGCATCTTAAAGCAATGACAATAATTGAAATTGATGTTTTTTCATATAGAGGTGTCAAGTTCTTTTAAAAAAATAAAAAAAATACCTTAATCATTTTTACCGCAAAACAATTTGTAGTATAATTTGTAAAGATACATTTAATGCTTCAGTTCACAGTCTAATCAAAGATCCAGGAAGAATCTTGGTGCTCCTTCTGTTGTTCTGGAAATAGCCAAAGGTACTTTGATGTTCAGAATCTGATGGAGGTTCACCCATATGGATTTCTATAATTGCTTTTGTTTTATTTTGCTTTCTTTTGTTTGTTTGTTTTTACAGTTTGAAATTATATAATAATAAGCAATTAAAGATTAAGATAAAGTTTAGAAATTGGCCCAGGCCTTCCCAAACTACATCCTTACTAAAGCTGTAATTTAAGACAGAATGGGCTAGAATTTGCCATGGTATAAATTCAGTCTGATTCATTGTTCTATACAAAGTCAGCCCATTCAAAACAAATCTTGTAGCAACTTTTTGGATTACCAAACCCCTTCTTGTTTTTGATGACCATAGAACAAGGCTATGCTTCCTTTAATGAACAAAGTGAAGGGAATTTGATGTGTCCTCCTTGAATGTGATAGAGCTGTTTGGTAGAAACTTATACGGAAGATATTATCTCAATGGCCTTTTCTAAACATTAATTGATTTGCTAGATTAGGTCAGCCGCTGATGCAACTGATGGAATACACTTGTCCTCATTTAGCAGCCACAACTGGAGCCAGCAATTCAGTTGTCACAAGAAATAGTTGCTAAGTGAAAAATGACTACAAACATACTTAAGATTTTACTTCAGCAGGCAGGATGCGTCACATGCAGGCCACACCCACCCCAGCTCTGCAAGGCAAAAAACATCCCAATACATCCTGATATGTCACATGACATGACGAAGATTGACCCATGCTTTATAGCATCAGATGGATATGGCCCCCTATGCCTAGTGAGCCCAAACGAAGCAAAAGTTTTCTGGAACTTAACTCACAAGGAAACCAGATAACATGGCAGATCTTGTAGTCTTTAATACTGCTCCCCCATCCTTTGGAACATTCACTCTGATGTTAGGATAATTCTCAAGAAGACAGTGTTTATAGTTGCATTCATTTGAGGGGAAAGGATTACAAGAGAGTAAGGAGGCACACCAAGGGGAGCATACATTGAAAGGCATGCACTTTTTGCCTAGTGCAGTGATGGCGAACCTATGGCACATGTGCCACAGGTAGCACAAAGAGCCATTTGTCATGCGCGCGCTGGCCAGTTGAGTTCACCCTTTTTAAAGCCATTTTTTGCCCTCCCCAGGCCCCAGAAGCTTTATAGGAACCTGGAGAGGGTGAAAAGAGCCTCCCCCGCCCACCCCGGAGGCCCTCTGGAGGCTTCATGAGCTTCCCTGAAGCCTCCAGAGCACAAAAAACGGCCCTATGGGCAAACCGGAAGTCCGGGAACAGACTTCCTGTTTGCTCGGAGGGTCATTTTGACTGCTCCGGAGGCTTCAGGGAAGCCTCTTGATGGTCCTTGAAGCCTTCGGAGCACTTAAAACGACCTTCTGAGCAAACCGGAAGTGACTTCCGGTTTGTCGGAGGATCGTTTTGACTGCTTCGGAGGCTTCACAGAAGCCTCCTGAAGGTCCCTGAAGCCTCCAGAAGGCTTCCGGGGGGCAGGGGAAGCTGTTTTCGCCCTCCCCATGCTCCTATAAAGCCTCTGGAGCCTGGAGAGGGCGAAAAAGGCATGCAAAGATGGGTGGGTCGCGCCTGTAGTGCACGCATGCGCACTGTGGGGTTGTGCATTGCATTATGGGTGTGGCATGCCTGCACACGCCCTCCCCCCACTTATGGCATGCGAGCCAAAAAATGTTTGCCATCGCTGGCTTAGTGCAACTCGTGAATCACTTCAGAGGATTCTGAAGAAAAGCCTTTAACTAAAACCTGATTAAGGCATTAGTAATAGACGAAGTGCCAGACGAAGACTTCATCTAAGATGACAAAACTGAGCTAGTTAATTTGCAGATGGCACTTTTTAGGAAAGTGCTACACTGGGGAGAAAAACAGCTTAGAAAAGAATAACTTGTTTAGTCAATATCTCTGCTCTGTAAGAGGCGAAGAAGAAGAAAAAAATGGACCAGAAACAAGACATCTACTAACTGACAATATTGCGGAACAAATGACTGACAGAGAGAGTTCAAGAAACCAGTTCCACGGGAAGAATAGAACTAGATTTTCAGGAGATAGACCATGCAGGTTAAGCAAAGTTTAAGTTAAGCAAAGACCTACTATGAATGTGTTTTCCAACTCCCTGCTAGCTTCCAATTGATTTTACTTGTGGGAAACTTGCAGGATATATAGCAAATCACAATCATGTGACCACAAGGATGCTGTAAATTCATGGAACATTGGAAGCCCCCCTTATTGAGTGCCATTTGAATGGTTGCTGAATGAATGGTCATAAGTCAAGGACTACCTGTAATTGCAAAAGCTTGGCTCGCATGATTGGAATCCAGAAATGTGGTATGGGAGTATGTGGGGTTCTAGCTGAGAAGAGAAATAAATAGAAGGGGAAGAAGAAAGGAGGAAGGAGGCTGCGAACAGGGATGTATGTACATATAAAACTGATGACCAAATATTGAACTCCTGCAGGAAGGCATTGGACTGCAATTATTAAACAAAGCTCCTCCTTCCTTCTGAGTACCTCTTTTAGCAGAGGGGTCTGCTCAAGGCATAATGGTGTCAAATGTTACCACCATGCAAATGGGTCCATGTAAGAAGACCATGACAGCAAGAAAGATAATCAAAGCCCAAGCCCAAAACTTTTTGCAGCTCCTGAATGCAAGAATGTCTAGGCAAAAGAAAAGAATAGGTTACATTCCCACTTCAGAGATGTATAAACCACAGAAGAATAAATGTGATTGGAAAACACTCAAAGCTATAGTTGAAATAGGGGCTGTTGCCCTGATACCACCTGAAGGGGCCTTACCATATTAGGGGGAGGAAGCTGACTGGTAAATTCCCCTCCCTGTAAAATGGGGAGAGTGGAGGCAAAGGTTAATAGAGGGAGCCATCTCAGGGAACCAATGCCCACATATTTACTCTTTAATAGGATTCACAAAATGCTCAGAGAATAAGGTACTTGATTGCGACACGAACACATCACAACCCAAGTCAACGGAGGTGGCCATCAATACATATGAAGGGTGCATTATATAAACACAACTGTATCTGTGTTCAGTCTGTATCGAAGTAGTTAATCATTAGCCAATCTTTGTACAAAGGAAGACCTTGTATATTGTTATTTACTTTTAGAAATTCTGCCGAGGGAGTATTTAGTGCTCTCCAAAATATCCAGAAGGTCAGTGTATTGCCAAATCTTGCAAGGGGTACAAGATTTCTAATACTCCATACCAGAATGCTGCTTGTTTCCCTGCTGATTAGCTGGCTGAGTGATTTCTCAAGCTGGCTTCCAAAGCTCCGAATTTCTCCAAAAGCCAGGCCAAAAGAAAAATCTGCTATAGGAGAAAGAGATAAAGCTGCTTGTGAAGTTCCGAGGTCAGTTAATCTTCCTTCTTATTATGCATGTTCCCAAATTATGAAATGCTCGGGGCTAAACCAAAGTGTTCCTTCCCAGAGCAAATTCACCCTCAAATATCTCTTAAAGATTATGAAACAATTGATCAGTGGCCAAAAGCCTCACCGGCAGAAGAATTCCACCCCCACAGAGAAAGTGAAACTTATGAATCCTTCCCAGGCCCTGGGGAAGATATGAAAAACTATCATGACCAGATTGATTTTTTTTTGAAGCTAGAAAACACTATGATAGATTAGAGGCAAGTAGGAGGGGTTTCCCCATTTCCAAAATGTCTGAGGACGCCATCTTGCCTTCTTCTCCACAACCAAAGACACACCCCCTGGTAGATAAAGTGTCAGGCAAATCAGAACAGAGAGATATGTACACATCACAGAGGCCACGTGATCTTCTTTGTTCTTCAGATTTTGCCACACACACAGGTCTGTTACAGCTGAAAAGTGATGCTGCACTGCCCTCTCATGGCGGAAGAAATTTATTAGAGCAACAATTCAAGGAATTGAAATAGACTTGGCTGAATTTATTTGTAGCCCGTCCAGATGGCCAAGCAACAATGCAAATGCCTCCAAAGGTTAAAACTTCAACTCCCCCTGGTGGTGTTGGATTTTCCCTAGATGGAACAAGGAAATACTCAATACGGCAAAGGCAAATGCCAGCCTCTCAAGCAAGCCAATTTAATTTTGCTGCTCAAGCTCTAGCTCCAGTTGTAACACAAAGACCAACAGTCCAATTACAACCTCCTCTGGCTCAACAACCAGCTTTTCAACCTGCACAGCAAGTTGTTCAAATGCATATCCCTCAATAGGCATTTTCTGTCACTCCTTTGACTAGTGAGTCAAAATTAAAGATGTTGGGACAGAATTATAAAGCCTGGGTCAGTGAGATTGCACTTTTGCTTCGCAGAGAAGATACCCATTGTATGGTGTTTAATCCTCCTGCCCAATCATGGACTCCTGCAATAAGAGACCTAGAGACTAGGGCTTGCACAACATTGTTGATGTCCATGGATACTGAATTGCAGGTTACCTTTCCACCTGATGCAACAGCCCAACAAATTTGGGCTATCTTGGAAGATTGCTACAGGCCCGTTTCAATTGAATCTTCATGTTTGCTCATGTCTGAGTTCCTTGTTTCGAAGTTGAAACCTGCTGAACAAATTGGTGGACATTTGACCAAACTGAAAGGAATGAGAAGTGAATTGAGAGAAAGTGGCCATGTTATTGATGATATCCAAATGATCAGAATCATCATTAACTCATTGAATTATGAATGGAAAGATGCCATTGCAAATATTAACCAGGTGCCAATTGCTCAACGCACTGTTAATCATGTATGCAGACTTTTAATTGAGGAGGAAGCTATCAAATTAGCTACACCACATCTGCCATGACCCCCAGCATCAAAAGCTCCAGCTAGACGTCCCTTCCAAGGAAGAGGCTACGCTCCAAGGATGCCAAGATGCTACATCTGCAACCATATGGGACATAACACCCGGGATTGTCCTCAACGAGTTCCAGCTCCCGTCACATACCAGCCCAGAGGAATAGACTCCAGAGATAGTGGAGCAGCTGTACACGTTACCTACAGAAAGGAACTTTTCACAGAGATGGGCGAACCGGAGCCCGAATATCGAGAATTGTACTCCTTCTCCAATCACACTTGCAAGGTTGTGGGAAAAGGAACTGTTTACATTGAAGGGCTCGATACATTCATCCCTGATGTTTATTACATACCTTCAGCAACCAGTAATTTGCTTAGTCAAAGTCACTTGTCTAGACAGTTAAAGTTCCAGGTTCACCACCTCGAGAAATCAAGTTACATAGTTAAAGATGGAGATATTGTTGCTGAAACCATGTTGATTGGTGGTGTTTATTACTTAAAGCCAAAGCCTAAAAGGCAAGCACAGGCAAGTATGCAAATTCCAAAAGGGGATAGCATGGGCCCAGAGAGAGTTGCTTCAGAGAGAGAACCCGTCACTGTTCCAAAGGCTCCTAAAGCCAACAAACAGAGAAAAAAGAAGCAGGTTGCTCAGAGCAAGCCTGAGGTTCCTATAAAACTGTTAATGTTGAAAATTCACTAACTGGTAAACTTTTGCATTCTAGCTGTATCCACAAGTGGCATAGAAGATTGGGGCACGCCAGTTTCCGTGTTCTTAGAAAGATGCCAGAGTTCCCAAAAGGTTTGGATCTAAAGGGGTGTAAGGTGTTTTTGGATTGTGCAGTTTGCAGGAAAGCTAAATCCAAAGCAGCTGCAATTCCCAAACACGCTACACGCCTGTCAACAGCATTTTTCATTTGGTACACACTGACATAGTGGGTCCTTTCCCACCATCATTTGGTGGTAGAAAGTATTTTCTAACAATTGTAGATAATCATTCTAGATATGGATTTGTATATCTTATGAGAGAGAAATCTGAGACCTTTCAGATCTTTAAAGACTTTGCAACTTTTGTTTCTACACAATACCAAGTTCGCATCGCCAGAATCCAGAGTGACCGTGGTGCCGAATTCATGTCTCAGTGTTTCCAGGACTGGATGCGTAAGAATGGAATTCTTCATCAGACATCCGCTCCATATACACCGGCTCATAACGGAGTCGTAGAAAGAAGACAAGGGGTTCTGCAAACCATGATGCATTGTCTCCTAGAAGATGCCAATCTCAGTAGCATATATTGGGGTGAAGCAATCAAATATGCAAATTACATTGTCAACCTTGGAGCAGTGTAATAAATCAAACTCCTTTCTACATGATGTATGGCTACAAGCCTGATCTCAAGAACCTCCACATTTTTGGTTCATACGCTATGGTGAATGTTCCCTTAGCTCAAAGAAGAAAAGGAGGTCCAGTAGCAAAGAGATTGAGATTAATGGGTATTGATGATAATTCAAAATGGAGCAAATTTATTGATCCTAAACATGTAATTGTCATTTCACAATCTGCTAATTTTGAGGAAGATATTGACTGGTCCAGGATTCTTTCCAATGATCCTGGAGTTTATTTTCCTAGAGATGATGTTGCAGATGCCGCGCAGCCTGATGACAATTTACAGGCAGATATTCCTTCTACCAGTTCTTCACAACCTGATGTTCCGTCTTCGCAAGCCGTGGATGCTGATGCTAGCAATGAACATGAGGATGAGGACGAAGAAGAAGAAGAAGACTGGACTGTTGTTCCGAGATGTTCCAAAAGAGTCACAAAAAGAATCCCTCCACAACGATATTCGTGGCAACTGACAAAAACACCCTTGCCTTTGATTTGCAAAGTTACTCTTCCTCCTGATACATTCACTCAAATCAAGCAGTTTCCTGATTCAGAACAAGACAAATGGTATGATGCAATGCAGGATGAAATGGACAGTTTAAAGAAACTTAATGCATTTACACCTGCAAAACCTCTAGCAAACAAGAAAGTCATTGGCACTCGATGGGTCTACAGAATTAAGAAGAAACCAAATGGTGAATCTTTGTACAAAGCCAGACTTGTAGCTCAGGGTTTCGCTCAACGTTATCCTGAGGACTACACAAACACTTACTCACCAACAGTCAGAACTGAGAGTGTAAAAATTGCTTTAACCACTGCAACTATTCTTGGTTTAGAAGTTTTCCAATTTGATGTGGACACAGCTTATTTACATGCAGACCTAGATGAAGATATCTACGTGAGAAGCCCTCCAGGATTCCGAAAGCAAGAAGGGGATACCTGGTTCCTGAACAAAAGTCTTTATGGTCTGAAACAATCAGGTTTAATGTGGTACTTATGTCTTACTGACAAACTAAATTCAATGGGCTTTATTAAGTCCGAAACTGATGAATGCATGTTCACAAAAAGATCTAACAATGCATATGAGATAATTCTTGTTTATGTTGATGATATTGTTTACATTGGTCCAAATAAGAAAATGAGTGAAATTTTTGCTAAAAGTTTGCAGAGATACTTCACATTGAAATTTTTAGAATGCATTAGCACTTATTTAGGCGTTCAGATTGAAAAAAGACAGAAGGGGTTTAGTCTTTCACAAGAAGAAAAAATTCACCACATTTTGCATCATTGCAACATGAAAGATACTAACACAACAAAGACACCCATGCAAACAGATTTTCACAACTTAACACATGAACCAAGTCCTGAGTTCGAAGATCAAACACTTTATCGTTCAGTCATTGGGTCACTGTTATACATTAGTAGTTGGACCAGACCCACCATTGCACTTAGTGTTAATCTTTTATCACAACACATAGGTAAGGCAACACAATTTCAATGGACATGCATTAAGAAGTTATTGAAATACCTGAAACACACTAAACACATGAAGTTATTGCTACAACCAACACACACTGATTATGCAGAATTATGTTGTTATGCCGATTCTGATTGGGCAAGTGATGAGAAATCACGCAAAAGTATTTCAGGTTACATGATGTTCCTGAATGGATGTCCAGTTTACTGGCAAGTGAGAAAACAGAGTTTTGTTTCATGTTCATCTACTGAAGCTGAATATGCTTGTGTTTCAGATGCATGTAATTCTCTAACGTGGTTTGATGCTTTGATCACAGATATCTGAACACGTCCAATTCGACCAATCACCGTGATGGAAGATAATGAATCGGTGGTTTATATTTCTGAGTCCCATTTTACAGGTTCTAAGTCCAGACACATTGACATTCGTTATCAAAACACAAAGCAATTAGTTAAGCAAGGTTTTGTTAAATTGCAATATGTTTCTACACATGATCAAATTGCTGATATGCTCAACAAACCATTTCCAGCAGCTCAACACGAGTATCTGCGAAAGAAGATGTGCCTTATTTGATGATTTGATGACATCAGCCCAACTAGCAAAAGAAGGGGTGTCACTGCGTTAATTGTTTGTTAGCTGAGCTGAAGATATACTGCGTAGGTCATAGGCCTTATCAGCAAGTGATTTACTGTGCATGGTTCTTAACATGTTTCTTAATACATCACACATTCCAGAGACTTCTGATCTTCTGTTCGTCTGCCAAGAAGGTGGGCGACAATTGCTCTTGCCAAAATGTAACAATTAGATAGATTTGTTTTATTTTATTTTCATATTAAAGTTTTGTTTTTAATTAGAACATGTTATCGGTTTTTGTTTCTTATCTGGAGATATGCTTCAAGGAGGGCTGGTGATCCATACCTTGATCGTGGGGGAAGGGAAACTTTCCATTCCTTCTCAGTCATGGCACACATGATGTCTCAATTTCTTTCCCTCCCTCATTTTTATTATTCTTTCTATAGAGTAATTTATTATTATTTCTATATACCTATATTAGAAAAGCCAACAAAGCCTTCCAGTCCAAACCACCTCCAGTTCAAGAGGAAAAGAAAGAAAAAATTCAATGGGAAAAGAAAAAAAATAGAAAAATCATCTCCCCTATCAATCAATGTTGCTCATTTTTAATTTCTGTGTGTTCCTAAATAAAATTCTGAATGACTGCAATTAAGTCCAAAACAAAAATAGAGCTAAGGCACAATAACAATAGTTATTTTGGACCTGACCACCTCAATTATTGAGGGTGGGGGATAATCTGCAATAAACATTAAACATTAAATGTCAAGAACATACCAGAACAAGTATTAACTTTAAAGTGTAAGATGGAAAAACTGTCATCAGATGTGGGTTACTATGGAATCTAGCAGTAATTATTGACAAAAGGTAAAAAAAATCTTGGGGTTTCTACTTTTTTGGATCTTACAGGTAATGGAAATTCTTGCCAGGAATTCTTTAATTGTTACCATATTTTCATGTCTTTCATATCCAAAGAGACTTGTAGAAGAAGATGGATCTGAGGAGGAATTCCATTAACAACTTTCAGAAATATCTGCCCATTCTTCATACTATTCTCTGGCTATTACACATTCCTAGCATTATCTGCTTCTTTGTATATCTCTTTAAATATCAAATTTTTTATAATAGCATGAGAAATTAGAAGAGTATGTATGGTTTTCCAATGCAATAAGGATGAATAGATGTGCTTCCTCCTTCCAGGTTGGATGAAGTAGGCTTGCAAAAATAACATGCATTGCCCAGTGTGAACAGAGATAAACATTGCAAAGTTTAGTGTCAAGAAATAAAAAGCTCCATATAACTTTACATGGCAATGAAGATGGTCACCCATTGCAACATTAAAGTATCTTCCACTCCAACTGAGCTAATATTCAAGAGAATTTCTGTGTGTTCCTGCACTAGAAAGGAACACCCTTAAATGAGAAAAATATCTAAAGAACTGAATATGTTTTTCAACAATAGCACTTAGACTTATATATCACTTTACAGTGCTTTAAAGCTCTCTCTAATAGGTTTACAGAGTCAGCATATTGCTCCCAACAATTTGGGTCCACATTTTATCCACCTTGGAAGGATGGAAGGATGAGTCAACCTTGAGCCTAGTGAGATTTGAACTGCCTAATTTCAGTCATCAGGCAGTCAGCAGGAGAAGCCTGCAATACTGCACTCTAACCACTGTGCCACCCTGGCTCACTACTGCACCACTGTGACTTACTCATTTTAATATTAAAATATTAAATAATAAAACATATAATATTTCAATAATATTCATGAAGATATTGTGTGATGCAAATCAACTCTTGGATTTAATGACTAGGACATTCCCAAGGAAACACCAGATATATAATACATTTTTGCATTGATCAATCAATCTATTCAATTTAATTCAATCTGAATTAAAGAATCTGAATCTAACAGAATGATTAAATGGTACATAAACATCATCAATGGAACATTTTTCTAGAGACCCACATGAGTATAGAGTGTGGCAATATTCTAGTCTAAATCTTTTCTATGAAAGCTTCCTTAATTTTCATCAGACTTGTATCTCCAGGTGAGTTGCTAATTCTTGTCAAAATGCAATAACAATGGGGAATAATCATTCAATAATCCTATCATTTCATAAAGGACTGGAGACTGGCGTTGAAACCATTTCCTAAAATCTTGCTAAAAATCTGCAGAGATTAGTCTGGGCAGTTGACCAGAATCAACACTGACACAAAGGTACAGAACAAAACAAAAAAACTTCCCTAGGCTCGCAATTAATAATTTGCTATTCTGCTTTCCTAGTCAAAAATATTCTGACTTTTGTTTGCACATTTATAGAATTCATGGAATGTAGATAATGAATTCATCTATTCAAACTGGAAAGTCACTTTGGCTGTAGTAACAAGGGCATTGTTCAGCTATCACTGTGATTGAATGGGGCTTGTACCTATTTGTTATTTTCCCATGTTACACATCAGAATAGCAGAAATCCATTTGGCTGAACCTCCCTCTGATTCTGAGCATCAAGGTATAGTATGCTAACTCCAGAGCAACCCAAGGAAGACTAGACTGCTTCAGGATCTTGGATTGGACTGTGAATTGGAGAGTTTATTGTATACCTCTGTTTCTTTATAAAATATATTACAAATTGTTTGGTGAAAGAAACATTTTTAATTTATTTTTATTTTTTTAAAGAACTCAGCACTTCTATAAGCTAAAAATACTAATTACAATTATCTATTTTTATTGTGTTAAGATAGCTTGCTGACTAATCATTCAGATTAATCAAATGTTTACAGATAAAATGTATATTAAAAATAATCCTCATTCTAGATGGCTATTAGATGTATATTAAAGATAGTCTATAGACTTGTTTTTAAATATTAACTTTTTCCCAGTTGGTAATATTTGGTTTCTACAAAGTAGACTTTTATGTTCAGATACATTGTTGATAGCTATAGACAATACAGTTTAATGTGGTCATATTTCAGGAGAATGATAAATGATTTCTGACATTCATCTTCTGGTGTACATGTTCTGTTGTTCCTTCAGTCAGATCTGTAAAATACAATGTGAAGAATGAAGAAATAAATTTGCACCTCTACATTTTATATAATTCTTTTTTAAACTGATAGATCTTGATCTACAGCAAAATGCAGCCTTATGATATTAAATTGATTCCATACACGGGCAAGAAGGCTCTGAAATGTCAGCATTTCAATTTGTTAAACCAATTACTTAAAATTACTCAAGTGACTCAAAAATTGTAGATCATTCTGTCACTGGGCAATATTCTCCTTTTTTACAATAACATGTAACAAATTCAAAGAATGTTTATTAATTCTTGATATTTTAGGATATCAACTGTGACAGTCAGAATGATCCCAAAGCCCAAGATTTTAAAAACAGGAGTGGGAAAGTCGATGTTACCAAACTTCAATTAATCCTCACAGGGGATACACTTGAGAAAAGATAGAATACAAATGCACTGAATAAACAAACTCTCATTATTCTCAGACAACACAGTCCAATAGAAGGATACTGGGAGCTGTAGTCCAGAATTACCAAGAAAGCCGAGTTGCCTTAGAATCCATTATATCCACAATTTTAGCTGCCTTTAAAATATTTCAAGTGAGTTTTAATGCATAGCTATAGATATATAGGTATAAAGATATAGACAAGGTGAATATTGGCGAATTAAAGTATTTTTCTGAAAATATACATACAGGAATGCAATATGGATAGTCAAATTTCCCATCCATACAATTAACTCTTAATGGTCCACTAGCTGGATGTGGTTTATAGCCTCTTAAACATACAAATTCCACTACATTTCCATCTTCAGAATATATTTTATCCCCGTTGTACCATCTCAGCCTTATATTATGTTCTCTTATGTCTTCTTCACTTGCTGTACAAGCACCTGCAAAAAGGACACAGATCAGATGAAACATAAAAAGTTTGACACTGAAGAATTCCTTTGATAAAGAGATTAATGTTTAGGTTAGAAATTCTATGTTGCAATAGGCTAAAGTGATTAGAGATCTAAGTAAATGGATCCCCCCTTTTTTGGTCTCTTATGAACTAATTATGAACTTTTGGTCTCTTATGAACTAATTATCAGTCAAGAACTAAACCTCTTTTAAGCAAGACAATGTTACATGTGTAAAAGGAAGAAGAAAAACATTTTAGCCCCCAATAATTTTAGTTCCCTAGAGATTCATCTAATCCTATTATTCCAAAAGAGCCCTAGTGGATTGTTGGGAAACATGGCTTTTTGTAATTTTTGTTCAAGGAATGATTGATTGATTGATGAGAATGGCATATTGGTGATGATGGAGGGCCCTGTATTCTTATCTATGAAATAATAAGAAAAAGAAAAATTACGTACTGAAGTCTAATAAACTAAAACTTCAATTTTTTTCAATCATGCCACCAACGAAAAAAGAGTCTGTTATGAAATGTAGCTTAGAGAAAGCAGAATTTCACTAGGAAGGTTTCACAAAATAAGGGCAACATTTGTAAATGGCAAAAGATCTTGTACAAGTCTCTATTATGAAGCAGTTTCTCCCTGAGAAAGTTACTTTATAATGGGTCATAATACTACCACTTATAATTCAATAACAAGAAAGTACAATATCTTCTGCAGTTGTGGGTTCTTACCAGTTCGGACTGGTTCAGTCAAACCGGTAGTGGCATGGCGGCAGGGGTCGTTGGAACTGACAGCAACCCAGGCCTAACATGCCCCTGAACCGGTACCCTGGTCCATTCTGCCATCACCGGCATGTTTCTGTGTATGCTCAGAACAGTTTTCAGTCAACTGCACATGCCCAGCAACATGCGGTGGGGGCTTGTGCAAGCAAAGCGAGCAGCGCATGTGGAAAACATCCTCTCAGTGAACTGGTAGTAAACCTGTTAGGAGCCCACCACTGATCTTCTGGCACTAACATACTAACATAATAGTTCTGATGTCATTAAATTTATTCCCTTCCCAAAATGTAATATTTATCTATAAAGAATAAATCAATAAAGAATTATAGATATTACTTATACCTCTACATGTAGGTGTTTGTGACCAACGGCCATTTTGACAAGTTACTCTTGGAGAACCTTCCATTGTATAGAAATTTTGGCACTGATAAATTACATTTTCAGACTGTAAATAGATTTGCTTGGGTATGTCCACAATGTCTCCATTCTCCACAGAAGGTGGGCGTCCACATTTTCCTTCAATATCTATAATAGATACAGAATCTGTTGAGCAACACACCTCATGATGACAAATATGTCAGTGGAGACACATAAATACACATTTTAAGCATATTCATAAGAAACTATATTCCAAAATTACACTAATTCTTATTTTAAAAAAGCAACAATATCATTAATTGATAGACAGAAAATGATTATTAGTGTTGTCCCTAGTGTTGTCTTTCAACTTTAGAAAATATAGTGTCATTACTTTCTTAATTACTTAATACCTAATGTCAGATCTGTATTTAAATGAATTAGAATTGCTTTGGGATAAACGGCATTGCCCCACAAGGTGTTCTTATTTTATTACTCATTTTCCATTAATAATTGTTAAAACTCTGCATTAATAAATTGTGTAGTTATATTGGATATTGTGCTATCCATGTCAGTATTGAAGTGATTAGATAGTTTGCAACACAATAAAAGCAAGACTAGAAAAAAAACATTTAAAAATTATAAACATTAAAATTAATAGAGCTTGACTAAAACTAGGAACCAGTACATAAGCATCACTTGGGTGGGATTTTTTCTTAGTCCACTAATCACTTCCAGTGTAAAGAGCTCCATCATGGCCCCAAGCCAGTTGGCTAAGCCAGGCTTTGAGACAAATCCAGAAGGCCTAGAGCAGGGGTATCAAACTTGATTTCATTGACCTTGGAGGGCAGAGGGTAGTGGTGGGGAATGGCTGTGGGGTGGGGGTGGGTGAGCGTGGCCATGGTGGCATGGAACAAATGGTTATAAGTTAGGGACTCCCCTTATTTTTGAGTTGTAGCCTGAAGTGGGTTCCTACTGGTTTGGACCAGTTCAGCCGACTAGGTAGTAACTCGGCCTGCCACGCCCCCAAACTGGTTCTCAGCAGATCCATAGGTGCTGCCATCTTGCTTTTTTGCTTCTGCGCATGTGCAGAAGCATTTTTTTTTTAGTACTGTGCATGCAGAGTTGTTTGCAGATATTTTCAGGTGAAGATGAAGGAAATACTTACCTGGGTTTTCTAACTAGTCTTTTTAAAATTCCAAAGAGGATTTTGTGTTTGGGATAGTAACTGCTATATTTCACTCTCAAATATTTCCATCTCAGACATTGCTCAACTATAAAACACTCTTAGTTTCCTTTCCTTAAGAGAAGCAATAAAACTTCATTGGGGAGAGTGGTAAGGCATCACTATAGTAAATTAATTTTTACTTTTTTAAAACCTCCTTATGGCTTCAGTTAGTCCTTCTAACTCAGCCTTTGTTGAGGGTTTTGAGGCATGTGATGCCTTCTCATTGGAGCAATGGAGAAGGGTTGGTGATACCAATCAAAAGGTAGATCATACATCTTACCATATAACCACTCATTACATTGTGTGTGTGTGCCCACCCCCCGGTGGCCTGTTTTTCACTGGCAAAGTGCTGCAAGAGGCCGTGGTTCATAATACTATAGCTTCTAAGTCCATTACAAGTCAGTAAAACACCTCCTGACACTAACATTCTCACACAGCAGCTCTCATATCATGAAATTGATTTCTTTCCCAAAGTACTATTTTTGTTTATAGAGGACAAATTTATACAGAATTATAGATATTACTTATACCTATACATGCTGGTGTTTGTGACCAATGGCCATTTTGACAAGTCACTCTTGCAGATCCTTCCATTCTGTAGAGATTTTTGCACTGATAGGTTACACTTTCAGACTGGACATAGGTTTCCTTGAGTATCTCCACAATGTCTCCATTGTCCACAGCAGGTGGATGTCCACATCCTCCCTCTATATTAGATAAATAATCCATCAACAATCCTGATGGTACACACACAAGTTTTAAGCATATCCATAAGGAACTACACTGCAAAATGCTAAAACTAATTCTTATTTTTTAAAAGCAACAATGTCATATAGCTTGTTTAACTAATAGGGAGAAAATGATTACTACATTACCTTGCTATTATTTTTCAACTTTACAAGGTACACCATCTAGTACAGGGGTTTTGAACTTGATTTCATTGAGGGCAGCATCAGAGTTGTGTTTGACATTGGAGTGGATGTCGCCAGGGGGCATAGTCATGGTGGGCATTATTGAGGTGGGCATGGCCAGGGCTGGGCTGACACGGGACTCATGTTGGGGGGGGCACCTATGGTGGCCAAGTGCTCACCCAGGACTTCCCTGAGACTCTCCCTCACTCTCATAATAAACTTCTTCCTTCCTTCCTTCCTTCCTTCCTTCCTTCCTTCCTTCCTTCCTTCCTTCCTTCCTTCTCTTCTCTTCTCTTCTTTTTCCTTCACACTTCATTCTAATTTCTTCTTCCTTCCCCTCTTGCCTTATTTTTCCTTCCTTGCTCTCTTCCCATCTTTTATTCTTTTTCTTTGTTTTTCCTCTTTCCCTTTTTCCTTTCCTGTCCCTTTTTGCATGCTCAAATGCAAAAGGGGAAACATTTCTCCTTTTGTTTTGTTTTTTTTGCACAGTCACTCATGCCCTAGTGACTTCTCGCCTTGATTACTGTAACGCTCTCTACATGGGGCTCCCCTTGAAATGCACCCGAAGGCTCCAGCTGGTCCAGAATGCAGCCGCGCGGGTTATTATGGGGAGTACTAAGTACTCCCATGTAACACCTCTCCTGCGCGAGCTGCACTGGCTACCTGTGGCCTTTCGGGTGCGTTTCAAGGTCTTGATTGTCATCTTCAAAGCGCTCCATGGCTCGGGACCTAGTTATTTGCGGGATCGCATTCTACCCCATACATCCCTGCGACCAATCCGCTCTCACAGAGAGGGCCTCCTCCGGGTACCATCCGCTAAACAGTGCAGGCGGGCGGTGCCTAGGAGTAGGGCCTTCTCTGTGATGGGCCCAACCCTCTGGAACGACCTCCCCCCCGATATTAGAACCACCTCTGATCTCCGCTCCTTCCGTAAGAAACTCAAGACCCATCTGTTTCGAGTAGCAGGTCTGGCTTAATTACAACCATAATCGTAACTGCATTTAACATCTATTCAAACCTTCCTGGATGGCTTTTTAAATTTTTAAATTTTATATTGGGGTTTTAATGGGTTTTTAAAATTGTTCTTAATATTTAATTGGTTTTGGGATTTTATAACAGACCGTGTGTGTGAGTTGTTTATGTTGCGTGTCTTATGTCTTATGTCATTTTATTGTTTTGATTACGAATGGTCTGTACACCGCCCCGAGTCCCTACGGGGAGAGGGGGCGGTCTATAAATTAAATAAACTAAACTAAACTAAACTTTTTAGTTTCTTTTGAAAGCTCTCTGTCACTGAAAATGGGGTGCTGGGAAGCCATGTGAAGCCTTCCCCGTACCCCATTGTTGCTGGCAGAGGCATCGTGGGCCTGTCCTTTTTCTATTTCCAGGCTGTCCCTGCAAGCTATATCTAAGCACCTTGAATTTAACACCCCTGCTCTAGTACCTTAGTCAGATCTATGATAAAATGGATAGCAATTACTTTGAGATAAATGTGATCTGCCCACAAAGAGTTGTTGATTTTATTACCCACTTTCTATTAATAATTGCTCAAATCTTGCACAAATAGAATGTGTGTTAGAGGATCCTCTAAAGCCTGGTATGAAACTTATTGAGGAATTGACAGAGTATGGGAAAGTAGCAGGTCTAAAGATAAATATGAAAAAGACTAAAATGTTGGTTAAAAGTATAATCTTTATTTTCATTGCACTTAAATACAATGAATTAGGACATCCGAATTGAAAGAGGTGTTAGCGAAGAAATTGGGTATTCAAATTGTCAAAAAAGTGAAATGTCTAGGTATACATTTATCAGCGAGGTGTGTGTCCATCAAAGAACACAACTATATTAATTTGATCAATAAAACTAAGAAAAACTTAGAAAAGTGGAAAAACCTACAATTGATGGGTAGGATCGAAGTCATAAAGATGAACGTACTGCCAAAATTTCTTTTTCTGTTTCAGAACATTCCCATTAAATTAGAAAAAGGAAAATACATCAGAGTTAGATATATTCAGAAAAACGTTGGCCTATGCGGAAGCAGATAGGCTCACTCTTGAACTAAAAAATAAAGGGGAATCAGAATACTTTGAAGTCTGGAACAGATTGTATTATTGGCATAAGACAAGGTGACAAGACTGGAACAAAATATCTGAACATGTTCTGCTTCCTAAAAAACATTTGTCCATTTTGACCCTGAACTCCTCACTGTTCCTGTAATTAACCAAAACCAAAACTGAATGCAGTATTCCAAGTGTGGCCTTACCAAGGCGTTAATACCACTTTATAATGCCTTGGTAAGGCCACACTTGGCATACTGCATTCAGTTTTGGTCTCCATGATGTAGAAAAGATGTGGCAACTCTAGTGCAGAGAAGAGCAACAAAGACGATTAGGGGACTGGAGACTAAAACATATGAAGAATGGTTGCAGGAACTGGGTATGTCTAGTTTAATAGAAAGAAGGACCAGAGGAGACATGATAGCAGTGTTCCAATATCTCAAGGGTTTTCACAAAGAAGTGGGAGTCAAGCTATTCTCCAAGGCACCTGAGGATAGAATGAGAAGCAATGGGTGGAAACTAATTAAGGAGAGAAGCAACTTAGAACTGAGGAGAAACCTCCTGACAGTTAGAACAATTAATCCGTGGAACAGCTTGCCTCCAGAAGTTGTGAATGCCCCAACACTGGAAGTCCTTAAGAAGATGTTGGATAGCCATTTGTCTGAAACGGTATAGAGCAGCAATGGCGAACCTTTTTTGGCTCGCATGCCACAAGTGGGGGGAGCGCAGGGGGGGCATGTGCGGGCGTGCCGCACCCATAATGCAACGCGCGACCCCCCCAGTGCGCATGCACGCACAACGCACGACCCCCCCATTTTTATATGCTTTTTTCGCCTTCCCCAGGCTCCAGAGGCTTTATAGGAGCCTGGGGAGGGCGAAAGGAGCCCCCCTGCCCCTCCGGAGGCCCTCCGGAGGCTTCAGGGACCGTCCGGAGGCTTCCCTGAAGCCTTCAGAATGCTTAAAACGACCCTCTGAGTAAACCAGAAGTGACTTCCGGGTTGCTCGGAGGGTCATTTTAAGCATTCCGAAGGCATCAGGGAAGCCTCCGGACGGTCCCTGAAGCCTCTGGGGGGGGGAGGCTTTTTTTGCCTTCCCCAGGCTCCTATAAAGCCTCTGGAGCCTGGGGAAGGCGAAAAATAGCTTTTAAAAAGGTGAACTCAGCTGGCCAGCGCGCGCATGCGCACTGGCCAGCTGACAGGGCAGCGCCTCGCGTGCCCTGACAAATGGCTCCACGTGCCGCTTGTGGTACGTGTGCCATAGGTTCGCCATCACTGGTATAGAGTTTCCTGCCTAGGCAGGGGGTTGGACTGGAAGACCTCCAAGGTCCCTTCCAACTCTGCTATGGTATTGTAATTAGACTATTTTTCATGAAGGCTTTGGGTTACTTCTGGGGGAGGCATCTACAAGGAGGGAGGGAGGGGGCACATGAGAAAATCAGTGTACTTTGAATATATTTTCATTTACAGTGAAAACAGATTGTTGATTGAGAATGTAAATGATTTGAATGAATCTTAAATGCATGAATGTTACAAGGAGTAATATTATGCCAAACAAATCTTATTTCATTCCTTGACAAAGTGACATGGCAAAATGCCATGGACATAGTATATGTGAATTTCAGTAATGCATTTGACAAAGTAAACCACAGTAGGTAAACCACCTACTTCTTGATAAGCTAGAAAAATGTTGGATAGACAGCATCACCACCATATGCAACTGGCTAATAAAACACACTCAACATGTAGTTCTTAATGGAACCAAGGCTCTGTCTTAGGCCCAGTACTCCTCAGCATCTTCATAAATTATTTAGATGAGGGGATAAAAGGAGATCTTATCAAATTTGCAGATGACACCAAGCTGGCAGGAATAGCCAACACCCCAGAAGATAAATCCAAGAACCAGAAGGTTCTTGACAGACTTGAACATAGGGTGCTATCTAACAAAATGATATTTAGTTGAGAAAAATAAGGTTTTACACTCAGATAAGAAAAACCAAATGCATAGGTATAGAATAGCTGTAACTGCAAAAGGGATCTAAAAGTCCTAGCGGACATCCATTTAAATATCAGCCAGGAGAGTGCCAAAATAGCCAATGCAGTCCTAAGTGAATTAACAGAATTAATGCTCAAATTAAAACTCAGAATCAAGCTCACGGGAAGTGTTAGTACCACTTTATAATGCCTTTATAAGACCACACTTGGAATATTGCATCCAGCATTGGTTGCCACAGGTTTGTAGTTGAGACTCTAGAAAGAGTGCAAAGAAGAACAACAATGATGATTGGAGGACAGAAGCTAAAACATCTGAAGAACAGTTGCAGGAATTGGGCATGTCTAGTTTATGAAAAGAAGGACTAAGGGTGATATGACAGCAGTTTTTTAATATTTGAAAAGCTGCCATAAAGAAGATGAGATCAACCTACTCTTCAAAGCAACTGAGGACAAGACAAGAAGCAACGGATGGAAACTAATCAAGGAGAAAAGTAATCTAGAACTAAGAACTGACAGTGAGAACAATTAACTAGTGGGATGGTTTGCATTCAAAAGTTGTGAGTGCTCCATCACTGGAGGTATTAAAGAAGAGATTGACAGCTGTTTGCCTGCTTGGGCAGAGGGTTGAACTGGATAACCTATAGGGTCTCTTCCAACTCTGTTGTTTTGTTAATCTGTTATTCTTTCTGTGATCAGATCTATCTATCCTCTCAAGCCCAAAGAAAGTCTGTAATGGTGTAGTATATACTGCCATGGACAGGGGGTTGGATTGCATGACCTCCAAGGTCCATTCCTATTATTCTATGTTCTATATCAAACCCTCAAATAGTTAAATCGGAAACAAAAAGGGAATACATATTATTAATGGATGGCAACCAATAGAGCAGCTAGGTCAGTGGTGTCAAACTCAGATCGTCACAGTGGCATCATGTGACATTATTTAAGCACAATAAGCAATTTCAAGTCAGGCATTTTTAGCAAACATTCCTAAAACTTACCTGGCAAGGCACAACTTGGAGCAGGTGACCAGCCATTTTGTGTACAAGTGGATGTTGATTCCTGGTTTGCAGGAGAATATCCCTTATCACAAACAAATGCAATACTTTCACCTTCTATGTACTTGTTCTGGTGATGATGAATGAAGTGACCATGATAAAAACTTAGAGAAGGATCACATGTTTCTAAAAGCAAAAAAGAGCAACTTGGTTTCAGCATTGATGGTTCTTGGAAGACTATTCATACTACGCATGATATCTAATTCATAGAGATGATAAGATGTAAAGAGAGGAGGAAGCTGATGAGGAAGCAGCCTATTTTTCTACTTATGTTTTATAAAAGACTCAGCTTTTATATCTCTCATTTAAGGTTTTAGTACATATTCTTTTGCAAACTGTGGGCTCCAAAACAACCTTTAGGATCCCTTGAGAAGAGACAGCAGTGGAAGCATCACCCCAGCAGGCAGAAAAACCCAAGAACAGGCTGAAATCTCTGTAGAATGTTACTTCTTTAAGGTTAAAGCAAGGTCAGGATAGCATCTCCCTGGCCTGTTTTGTTTATATTTGGCAAAGGGGAAATAATTACTTACGGAAACACTTTGGTTCTGGTTCAAAGCGGGAATTGGTGCACGTCACTGTTTGCCATGTTCTCTGCTTGCTTATAGGCAGAAAACCATTAAAACAATAAAACCGAAATGTTTCTCCTTCCCTTTTTGGAAATTGTTCATCATGATTTTCCATTCCTCCATTTTCTATACCGACATAATCACAGCCCTTTTCTAGAAGAAGAAAAAAAAGTAAGGCACCTCCAAAATTCTGAATATTCTATGAGTTCGATTAATTTGCTTTATTCTAGAAATAGAAACATGCAGTAGCTAAAATAGAAACATGCAGTATCTCATCCATGGAATTTATTGTCAGCAAAAGCAATTGCTGTGCCATTTACTGATATGAAAATATTACTCTGTGGATAGCCTACATTAATGAAAGAGCAGCCTTTTGGGAAAATTCTCAAGGGTGCAGAGTGCGGTTTTTGCATTAATTGAGCCATGAAATGGCCAAAGGATATGTCTTTCATTGTACAACTCTTTTTTTTTTCATTTCTGCTTACAGAAGCAATTAGGCGTGTTAGATATTTGCATAAACTGCTGTAGTCTCCACTCAGGTCCGCCACTAGGGCGGGAACAAGGGGTTGTTCTGATTGGATGGGAGGTCTGCCAGATCCCTATAAAAGAGGACCTGCACGACCCCATAGCAAGCTGGATCACTACTACTACTAAATAAAGAGCTGTTGTTGACACTATCGTCTGGAGTCTGTTCTCTTGTTGCCCGAATCTAACATTGGCGACGAGGATGGGATCGAGAGACAGATAGGACGAAGAGCTACCTCCAGAATCTACGGATCCAATCCAGCCCCGGAATTCGGCGGAAATTCCGGCAGCCATCTCAGTGCAGCAAATTCGAACGCAAGACAAGATGGCGATGCACGCTCCACCGACCCCATACAACCCAATCACCGAGCATTGGGAATCCTACATGCTCAGATTCGAATGCTTCCTCGAGGCAAACGATCTCACGGCAGTACCGGACTCCCAGAAAAAGAACGTTCCTGAGCTACTGTGGGTGAGAGGTCTTCGAAACGGCCAGGGATCTCTCTGAGCCAACCCCCATCCAGGCGGTAACATGGACGGCGCTACAGCAGACACTGCAGACGCATTTCGCGCCAAAACCTTCCCGCCATATTCGCCGGCAGGAATTCAACACGAGGAACCAGAAGGCGGACAAATCCATCAATCAGTACGTTGCAGCACTTCGAAAAGCAGCAACGCATTGCAAGTTCAGGGACCTGGACGAGCAAATCCTGGCATGCCTCATATGCGGGTTAAAAGACATTTCGTTGCAAAAACGATTGTTGGCCAAATCCAACCTAAACCTGCAGATTGCGCTAGATGAGGCAAGAGCTTCTGAATCAGCGGACAGATCTGCTGAAACGATACAACGCGGGTACAGCGCAAATCAGCCAGGAGCCAGACAAGCCCGGGTGCATCATGAGGCCACTGATCAAGAAACCGAGGACAGCGAGTACGAAGACAGCCATCGCATGCGCAGCAGTCACACAAGACCGGCGCGAAAATCCGAATTCCGTTTGCTGCCCTGCGCAAGCTGCGGAGGAAATCATCCCCGGTCTACCTGCCGTTTCAGGAACGTTGTTTGCTCGCATTGCGACAAACTTGGACACATTGCGAGAGTGTGTTGGAGCGAAGTCCCTGCCACACAATGGCAGCCTCCAACGTATCGCCGACAGAAGCCCAACCCAGGGGCTTGGCGGAAAAACAAAGGGCGCCCAGAGAGAGACCCAAGGGAGTCAGCCGAGAGAGAGTATTCCCAGAGAGCTGAGAGAGAGTATTCCCCGAGAGCTGAGAGAGAGTATTCCCAGGAAGCCGAGAGAGAGTATACCCAGAGAGAACCACTGAGAACCTATCTCACAACGATAGGTCAGGTCCGCACAAAGCGGCCTAAAAAGCTGAAACTCACTGTCCTCCTGGAGGACTCCCCTTGCGAGCTTGAAGTCGACACGGGATCATCCCTGACCATCATCTCGTGGTCAGCGATGAAAAAGGCGATTCCAAACCTTAAGAAGCGCCAACTGCGAACACCAGACATCCTGCTTCGAGACTACCAGGGGAACAGGGTCCCCATCGTGGGTCAAGGCACGTTTCGAGTCCAGTTCAAAGACATCATAGCCCAGCTGCCCGTGACTGTCGCCAGCGTGCCATTACAGAGCCTCCTGGGACTGGATTGGTTCGAAGCCCTGGGGCTAGAAGTTACCGGAATCAACGCCGTGGGTAACAGCAGCGCTGAAGGGATTTTTAAGGAGTTCAAGGATGTGTTCAGCCCCGGCCTTGGTAAGTATGTGGGAAAGCCAATATCATTCAATTTGGATCCAAATGTGCCGCCAATCCGGCTCAAACCTAGAAGAGTGCCTTTTGCGCTCCATCCCAAAAATGATAAAGAAATCGATAAGCTCGTAGAGCAAGGGATCCTTGAACCGGTGGATCACGCACGCTGGGAAACCCCAATCGTGACCCCCGTTAAGCCAGACAGGTCAGTCCGTATCTGCGCGGACTATAAATGCACAATTAATGTCTCCCTACAACAAAGCGCATATCCTGTGCCCGTGGTTCAACACCTATTGCACTCGTTGGTGCCAGGAATTTTTTTTGCAAAATTAGACATGGCACAAGCGTATCAGCAGCTGCCAGTGGATAGCGCTACGGCGGAGGCCCAAACCATAGTGACGCATAGGGGTGCTTTTAAATGCAACCGGTTACAATTCGGCGTAAGCATCGCTCCGGGATTGTTCCAAAGCGTCATGGAACGGCTTTTGCAGGGCATACCAGGAGTCGTCCCCTACTTCGATGACATCTTGGTGTCGGCTGCAAACGAGGAGCAATTATTGAAACGTGTTAGGACTGTTTTGACTAGAATTCGAGAAAAGGGTCTCCGCCTAAAAAAGGAAAAATGCCAAATTAACGTGTCCAGCGTAGAATTCCTGGGTTACAGAATCGATGGACTGGGAATACACCCCACATCGAAAAAAATTAAGGCCATTCAGGACGCCCCCACACCATGAAATCAGACCGAGTTGCAGGCCTTCCTCGGTCTTCTTAACTTCTACAGTGTCTTTCTCAGACAGAAAGCCACCGTTGCTGAGCCGTTACACCGACTGCTAGCCAAGAACGCAACATGGACTTGGGGTCATCCCGAGGCTGCCGCCTTCGCCGCAGTCAAGCGCCTACTGACGACCGACTGTCTACTGATCCAGTACAGCCAAACCCTACCACTGGTATTGACCTGCGATGCATCACCTTTTGGCGTCGGCGCAGTACTCAGCCACAGAATGCCAAACGGGAACGAAGCCCCCATCGCGTTCTACTCAAGAACTTTGTCTTCGGCGGAACGAAACTACAGCCAACTGGACAGAGAAGCGTTAGCCGCTGTGGCTGGAGTCAAGCGTTTCCATGAATATCTCTACAGCCGCAATTTCGAACTTATCACAGACCACAAACCATTGCTGGGTCTTTTGGCGGGAAACCGCCCCACACCAGTCTCCCTCTCCCCGCACATGACCAGGTGGACTGTTTTCCTGGCTGCGTATTCCTACAAACTGGTATATCGACCGGGTTCCACGTTGGGGCATGCAGACGCGCTCAGCCGCTGCCCGCTACTGGAACTGTTAACCGACCCCACTCCAGAAATACTAGTCCTTTTGATTGACAGGGCCAGTTTCTTCTGTGGACGTTGCGAGGTTTTCTGCTAAGGACAACGTAATCAGACAAGTGCAAACTTGGGTATGGAGGGGGTGGCCCAAAGGGATTGTGGGACCCGAATTCAAACTGTTTTTGTCTAAGCGTGATGAACTGTCGGTTTTAAAAGGTTGTTTATTGTGTGGGGATCGAGTTGTTGTACCGTACAAACTGCGGATAAATGTATTAGAGGCTTTGCATGTTGGGCATCCAGGGATCATAAGGATGAAAGCATTAGCTAGGAGTTACGTTTGGTGGCCAAACATGGACAAGGAAATAGAGGAATGGGTAGCCACTTGCAATCCGTGCCAAGAATCCAGACCAGCCCCCCCTGAAGCGCCCGCTACGGAGTGGGACAAACCGAAAGCACCCTGGTCGCGAATACATATCGATTTCGCAGGGCCAGTGCAAGGGCAAACGTTTTTAATAGTTGTGGACGCATACTCCAAATGGTTAGAAGTAGTCCTGATGACTTCAATCACGGCAGAGGCGGTCATCAAGGTACTACGGCGACTTTTCACCACGCACGGCCTGCCCGACCTCCTGGTCTCCGATAATGGACCCCAGTTCACGGCCATGCAATTCGAAACATACTTAGCGAGTCAGGGAATTCGGCATGCCCTCGTCGCGCCATTCCATCCGGCATCGAATGGACAGGTGGAAAGAATGGTGCGCTCTGCAAAAGAGGCTCTCGCTAGGATGGGCCCGGGTGATTGGCAAACACGGATCGATCATTATCTTTTAATCCAACACATTACCCCTAGTGCCACGACGGAAAGGAGCCCCGTGGAACTCCTCATGGGTCGCCGGTTAAGGTCTCACCTAGACCGACTACACCCAAATTACTCTGCCACATCGCCCCCAGACTCTACAAGCAAAATTCGGAACTTTAGCATAGGGGATTCAGTATACGCCCACAACTATGCAGGGGGGACACTGTGGATTCCGGCAAAGGTAATAGGTATCACCGGTCCTCGTTCCTACTTGTTAGAATTGGAGGACGGCAGAAATTGGAAAAGACACATCGACCAACTCCGAGGTCGCCTAACGCACTCCAACCTACGATCATCGAATGAAGAACTCATCCCGTCAGAAAGACAGCCGATGCAACAACCCGAATCTCCCTGCACAGATGACTACGGCACCGCAGAGCCTGGAGTGGAACCTGAGACCAACGAAAGAGCGGAGCAGCCTCCCAGCGAGGGGAACCTACCATCCCCAGCCAGGGCTACGGAATGAAAAGGACACTCAGATCTCACGCCCGTTCCGGCACAACCCGAACTTCGCAGGTCCACCCGAGCAAGGCAGAAACCGGCATACTTACAGGACTTTGTCACTAACCGGAACACTCCATCTAAGAGGGGAGGGGTGTTAGATATTTGCATAAACTGCTGTAGTCTCCACTCAGGTCCGCCACTAGGGCGGGAACAAGGGGTTGTTCTGATTGGACGGGAGGTCTGCCAGATCCCTATAAAAGGGGACCTGCACGACCCCATAGCAAGCTGGATCACTACTACTACTAAATAAAGAGCTGCTGTTGTCACTATCGTCTGGAGTCTGTTCTCTCGTTGCCCGAATCTAACAAGGCACTTTTGTCCAGGTCCCATCATTACAAAAAGATCTCTTCTGGCCTTCCATGACATAATACTTTTGGCATCTGAATTCTACTGAAGAGCCAGATCTGTACTGCTGCTCAGATAAAGGAATAATGTTTCCGTTCTCAATCCTGGGTGGATCCTCGCAGTTTTTTCCTGTTTCTATTAAATAGAACCAATAGGCCAGGAAATGCTAGATAAAGTGGATACATTCCTTAAAATAATAATTACAAAGAAATTGATTTAAAATTATTGCAGATTCTGGCCTTTTTCCCCAATAAAATCAGATACTTACTAGCTATTTTTAAAGTGGAATTATTTCATAAGCAAGTTAAGTATTTGTGAAACTTCGGCATCAAAACACTACCTACATTCTTAACAGAGCTACAATGCACTCACTCTTCAAACTGAAGAAGCTTCTTGGATGAGAAGTGAAACATCTTCAAGGAAAAACAAAGAAAGTCCAATAGCCTTTTGAAAAAGCATCTTTAGGACAATATACCCAACTGCTCACAATCTATTTCTCTCTCTCCCTCACTCTCTCTCCCTCTCCCCCCTCTCTCTTCATTCATATTATTTTTGTTCTATGTTGACCCAGGTATTGACATAAATATATGATGTAAGGCAGTGACATGCGGTGAGGTTTATGGCTGGTGAGGCTGGTGACATCATTAGGAAGACGGGGAATGGGACCATGTGTGCAGGAGGCTGAGGCAGCCTCAGCCTCCTGCACACGTGGTCCCATTCCCCGCCTTCCTGAGTCAACATGAAGGGGACCACGGAGCGTGCTCCACGGTCCCGCGGCTCGCGCTCCGCGGTCCCCTTCATGTTGACTCAGGAAGGCAGGGAATCGGACCACGTGTGCCTTTTCCCTTTTCCTTTTTTTTTTCTTTTCATGATGAGAGCGGTGAGGCTCTGCCTCCCCTGCCTCCCCTGACTGCACGTCCCTGACGTAAGGGTAGGTAGAAATGACATTGGGAGAAACGAAAAGAAATGCAGCCGAGGGAACTATCAGATAAAAGATAACTTAGCCCACATCAGGAATAGGCAGTTCAGAAAAGCAGTTCAGAAAAGACCCTCCCAGATTCAAGGGCTGTAAAGGCACAGGATTACAGGATTCTATTGATGTAACTATAGAAAATTAGAATTAGCTAATCTGATCATTCATCCTATGTGGGTCTACCTTGCAAGATTGACCCATAATCACTCACCATTAAAGACCGTAAAGGATAATATTCAGTTAAATTAATAACTACAAATAAATACAGATAATAAAATAAATGCATGGTAATATCAGTAATTCTAAGGCTATCATATGTAGACATTTCAAATTTTATATATTAAGGTTTCACTTATTTTAAACAACATGCTAACAATTTACCGGCTTATTCAATTGATACTAGTTTCTGATTATTTTATAGGTATGTTTCTTAGCAGAAATTTTTCTAAGACGTTGGAAATGCACAAGATTTAGGCTTCCATCTACATATAAATGATGAAGGGGCAGAGTGACAATGTAAAAAAAAATATTCTGAACTAATTTTTTGTATAATAAAAATTATTGTAACAATCTGAAAATTAAATATCTGCAAATAAAGAATAATAAAATAACCTTCATCACCTAAGTGTTCTGGAACCTATGGAATTATTAAATAAAATCATAATCCCACCCAGTTCCATATTAACATTGACCATATGATAAATTCAACCAACCAATTTAAAACAAAATATATTTTTCATCAGGCAAAATATGGAACTCCTTTAATGATATGGCATCAGCATATTGTATGCAACCTTTGCAATTTTTGAAACATATTCTTTGCCTACCAATTTTATGCATATCTTCAACCACATGGAATCATAGTTCTTAGCTGTAGTTCAAGATTTTGGATTGAACCTTAGAAACAATTCAGGTGTTTGGGAAAATATGCTTCAGGTTTTTTATTTTAGAGTACAACTACTAAAATTCCAAGAAAAGATGTGAATTATTTCCGTGAAGATTAAATCATTCTTAAAAGAATGGGACTTTAGAAGCAAATGTTCATATTCATTATGTTATCTAAATTGTTTTAATTAGTTACAATCCCAGAGGAATCCATCATATTGACAGCATGCTTACCAGAGATACATAATGGGAAATCCATGTAACCATCAATACACTTTCTGACTGATGGATCCACAAGCACATATCCTTCATTGCACTGAAATTGTAGGCTCTGATTACTTTGAATAAGCCGAGCTTTTCTTTGACTCCCAAACACAAACAAGTTTTTTGCCTCTAGCCATCGCCTTGAGATACTGCAGGGTGCTAAAAAAAATAAAAATAAGGTAGATCTTCTGAAGGGAAGTAATTTGTTCATTGGTTTCCCTCATTTCCACTACCAAGAAAATCAGCCTGGTTTGTAAATCACAACTGATAGTTCCAGTCTAAAATATAAGAAACCAAGTTATAGCACACATACACACACATAATATTATATATACACACACCCCTGATGTGTGTGTGTGTGTGTGTGTGTGTGTGTGTGTGTGTGTGTGTGTGTGTGTGTGTTGCAGCATAGGTCTGGAATGCCTGGGCCATTGAGGAGAGCGAGTGCAGCATCCTAGAGCAGCAATTGTTTGAGAGGTCAGTTTCTTCGCAGCTTCCTCTGGAAAGCCAGTCGTGACGTTCACCCTTAAGTGGACCAATGGGGGAATGCCTGATGGATTTGGAGCAAAGGGTCAGGATTGTAGACAGGGTGGGAAAGAGGAGTGCGTGACAGGGGAAAGGAGAGGGCAGGAGGTAATCAGTAGTCTGTCTCTCTCTCTCTCTCTCTCTCTCTCTCTCTCTCTCTCTCTCTCTCTCTCTCTCTCTCTCTCTCTCTCTCTCTCTCTCTCTGTGTGTGTGTGTGTGTGTACAGCAGTAGGCCTATGAAAGGAGCACAGTAGCACCATGAAGGGAGCCGGATTAGGTCAGTACAGAGGCCTTTGATTGAGTACGCCATGGCCTAAGCAGATTGCCCGCTCCCACCTCACCGCGGTGGCCCAGTCTCACAGGGAACAGCTTCAGCCTGTGTTCCTAGGATCATTCTTTGCTCCAACTGAGGCCTAGGCCTAGGACAAAATCAAGCTTTGCTTTAAATACTTAATTTGTATAATATTTTACTTTATCATTTGTATAATGTACTTATACTTTTAAAAGCTTGTTAAAAATTGCTTTGATTTGACATTATAGATATAATTCATTCTTTTTTCCTGTCTAATACAAGATTGGGATAAATAAATACCTGGGCAATGCCAGGTAATCAGCTAGTTAATGATAAACAAATTATGATTCTGCAATAGATTTTAGACACATCACAGAGGACTGACTTGTTGGAGAATGCACAAACAGATGGTGTTGTATGTATAAACATTATAAGTTTATTTCAAGCTAAGAACAAACAGTCCATCTCAGAATCTTCTGCAAAGACCTTTTGAGTTGACTGAGTTGTAATGGGACAAAGTTTCAGACACCTGGAGTAATCCATATTCTATTGAAGTATGATCCAAAACTTCTCGGCTTATCTAAGCAAAGATTGCTTTCCTTGATTTCACTTTTTTTACAATTTTATTTTATTCAAAAGATTAAAATATAAAATTCAAAAGAGAAAAAAATAAACAAAGACGAAACTAAACTAGACAAAAACATTTTAAAATGTAAATTAAAAAAGGACAAAAGCACATATTATATCCCCTCTAGATGAACACTGACAAATCTATTGCAACAATAATAATCCCCCCCCTTACAAAGCAGGTCCAGAATTTATAAGCTTGTACATCTATTTGCAATCCAATTGATCTTCCATATATTCCATATATGAAATAAAAACTTTTAATAGGTTAAACAACAGCAAAGTTAAAATTCAAACCACTCATATCAACTGATTTCCTGGCTCATTCAAACAAATTGGGGAAAATGAGACACCATTTCATTTTTCCAGATTTCAAAAGAAGCTGACACCAGGACAGTTTTGGCTTCAGTATAGAGCAGTGATGGCGAACCTATGGCAACCATTTGTCAGGGCACACAAGGCGCTGCCCTGTTAGCTGGCCAGCGCGCATGCGCGCGCTGGCCAGCTGAGTTCACCTTTTTAAGAGCTATTTTTCGTCTTCCCCAGGCTCCAGAGGCTTTATAGGAGCCTGGGGAGGACAAAAAGAGCCTCCCCCACCTCCCCGGAGGCTTCAGGGACCGTCCCTGATGCCTTCGGAGCGCTTAAAACCACCCTCCGAGCAAACCGGAAGTAATTTCTGGGTTGCTCGGAGGGTCGTTTTAAGTGTTCCGAAGGCTTCAGGGACCGTCTGAGGCTTCCCTGATGCCTTCGGAGCGCTTAAAACGACCCTCTGAGCAACTCGGAAGTCACTTCTGGTTTGCTTGGAGGGTGGTTTTAAGTGCTCCAAAGGCTTCAGGGACCATCCGAGGCTTCCCTGATGCCTTCGGAGCGCTTAAAACGACCCTCCGAACAACCCGGAAGTCACTTCCGGTTTGCTCGGAGGTTGGTTTTAAGCGCTCCGAAGGCTTCAGGGAAGCCTCCGGATGGTCCCTGAAGCCTTCGGAGGGCCTCCAGGGGTCGGGGGAGGCTCCTTTCGCCCTCCCCAGGTTCCTATAAAGCCCCTGGAGCCTGGGGAGGGCGAAAAAAGCATGTAAAATGGGGGATCGCGCGTTGTGTGCACGTTGTGTGCGCATGCGCACTGGGGGGGCACGTTGCATTATGGGTGTGGCACGCCTGCACTCGACCCCCCTGCGCTCCCCCCCACTTGTGGCACGCGAGCCAAAAAAGGTTCGCCATCACTGGTATAGAGGGAAAACCTGGATCCAAATAAAAGCTACTTCTCAAAAAATTGGTCAACTGAAATTCTTCTCCTATTAGACTTCTATTGGATGAATTCCACATTTTCTCCCAGGTTTACACTAGTCACAGAAAATATGATGGCTCACCCAAGCATTTTGGTGGATGAGGTGTCCATTCTTGTCCATTACACTGAATCCATTCAGGTCCTTCCAAGACATAGGAAGGGTCGCACCTGTATTGCACTTGGTCATTTTTCAGGTACTTGGCTTTCGCAGAGCTCACAATTTCCCCAAAGTCAATCTCATCTGGTTCTTCACATTCTGAAATTATATTTACATTAAATTATTCAATAAGCTTGCTCTTCCTATCTATTCTTATGCGCTGTGAGATAACAAATTTCCCTCTTAGATAATTAGTTCCCACTTTTGTCTAAACTAGTAAACCAATACCTGCTACACACTTAATCCACACTACAGGTAGTCCTTGACTCATTGCTTAGTGACATTCTAAGTTCCAAAGAGGATATTTACAACTTGGATTTGAAGTTCTGACAGTTGCCCACCCCAATAGTGACACGACTACACTTTGGACATTAGGCAACTTCATTGCATTTATAGAGTCCTGCAGTCACATGACCCTGTTTTATGTCACTTTTGCCAAAAATAGTATTTGCTTCCAGTTTTTATCATTCCCCTGCCCTTAGTGAATCATTGCTTTTCTTAACAACTATGGATTTGCTTAATGACCATGGTAATTTGCTTAATGGACAGTACAAAAAAGGTCATAAAATTGGGCCAGTCACTTTAAGATCATAACAAGTTATGATCGTGATGAGTAGGATCCATATGGGTCATAACTCAAGGACTACCTACAATATGCAAACTTCCCTTGCCTAACCTAAACAAATTTGGGGATAGGAAGGTAGAGAGAGGTTCAATGGCTATCAAAATTCCCCCTCCCCACAAAGCATTACATTTATATGTGATTCTATGGAATTTCATTCTTGCCAGTGCTTTGACTTATCCTGGGTGGTCCTGGAGAAATGTTTGTGACAGTTTTATGTATTGGATTTTCATGATTAAACCTTTCTCCATTGTAATCACTCTGTCCTCTTTCATCAGCAATATCTGACCTTTTTTTTTTTTAATCCTGCCAACAATTCCTTTCCTAGAGAAATTAAACCATTGCTTACTAGTCTTGGCCTTGATATTAATTTCTCAATGCACATTATCTGTAGTTTGCTTCTTTTTATCAGGTCTAAATGCTGTCAGCTGAGAATTTATTCTGTAATTTTTAACTCTCTTATCTTGTTATTCCCTTGTTTTTTTTTTCTTTTCTTTATGTTTTAGCGATATGGAACATAGTAGGGCTCGAAGAGAATACAATACTGTGAGAGTATATACACACAGAGACACACAAATATTATACTGTATAAAGAAAACAAATATACATTTCAAATCAGCCATGCTGGGCAGAATTGGGAAGAAAATAATTGTAGAATAATTGCCTCTAACTCTTCAGCTAGTGAATTTAAAACAGTCTGAAATTGGGTAGCATTCACAACTTCTCATGCCAATTAGTTACCAGTTAATTTTACATTTATTGGGAAAGGAATACCTTCTATATTCTCTTCAATATTTTAAGGTCAGTTCTCTTTCTTTTCCTTCATGACTTTTGCAACCATTAAACACAATGATGAATATATGATTGGCTCAAAAGTATGGCTATTAATATTAATGTCAGCAAATATAGCCTTAGCTTCAATATCTTGTCAATATTATCATCCTTGTCAATATAAGTCTTTTAACTTTTAACTTTAACTTTTATTTGATTTATAAACCACACCCTCTCCCCGAAGGGACTCGAGGCGGTGTACAGTCATAATAAAACACAATATAAATACATATAGATACATATAGATAGAGGAGGCGACATACAAACTGTACAATAATAATTAAAATTAAAAGCAATATTAAAATCTACCCCTAAAAAACTACCCCAGAATAAAATAATTGCCAGGAGGATAAAGATGGGACTATAAATGGGCTAGGCCAGCTAATTGGAACAGGTGGGTCTTGAGTTTCTTACGGAAGGAGCGGAGGTCAGTAGTGGTTCTGATATCGTGGGGAGGTCATTCCAGAGGGTTGGGCCCATCACAGAGAAGGCCCTACTCCTGGACGCCACCCGTTGGCATTGCTTGGTGGACGGCACCCGGAGGAGTCCCTCCCTGTGAGAGCGAATTGGTCACAGGGATGTATGGGGTAGGATGCGATCCCGCAGGTAACTAGGTCCTGTGCCATGTAGTGCTTTAAAGATGGTAATCAACACCTTGAAACGCAGTCAATATTATAACCCTTGTCTTCTCGTGAAGGATACAATCATTGTGAATTTAGATATCTACTAAATTCTTTGCATTTATCCTGATATAAACCCAACTGAATTACATCTCTATACTTTCCATCACTCTGACTTAGGAAGCCTCATCTTAAGCATGGTAATCACTTGGTTATTATTATATCAAGTTCTTTATTAACCGAAACAAAGACTCTTAAAATGGGTGTGAATTATAATACCAACACAAAGTATTTTGCTATTAACAAATCATCTGCTAAAAAAATCTTATATTTGAAAAGGGGATTGTGTCAGGGGAAATTTTTCACCCTGAGCTAATGAGGTCTAGAAATCGACGGCTTTTCCAAACAGCATATCCTCAAGAAGCGAAAAATAAATTTAAAAAACCCGAGAACATGTTCTAATGAAAACAAACTTTAATATGAAAATAAAATGAAAATAGAAATAAAACAAATCTATCTAATTGTTACATTTTGGCAAGAACAAATGTTGCCCACCTTCTTCGGCAGACGAACAGAAGATCAAAAAGGAAAGAAGTCTCTGGAATGTGTGATGTATTATAAACGTGTTAAGCATGCGCAGTACATCACTTGCTGATAAGGGCTTATGACCTGCGCAATAACTTTTTCAGTTCAGCTAGCAAACAATTAACGCAGTGACAGATTGCAATTATAAATCTGGTATTACAAATGTCCTGAAAACCACAAATGAAAAATGGAACACTTTGATTTTGCCAAAGTAACTGGTCCTTTAATGAATGCATCAGAAACTATTTCCCTTAGTAACCCTTTGGTTTCTTTTCTTAACTTACCATTTCTTTTCTTAACTTACCATTTTGAGAAGAGCAGTCTGGCCAGAGAAGAAAAGAAGCAACCAGGAGCAACCAGGCCTTCATAGCTCTTCAGGTAATCTCCCAACTAGTAACATTCAGTTCAGCACTTTGGCTATTTTGTCTGATTTCTCTGAACTACTATTATCCCTTCCTCCTTTATACTTTTTATTACGGAACTTGTGAAGAGGAACAAGAATATGACCTCGATAGCTAAAAGAGGACTTTATGAAAGTTTTGTGAACTTTGTATTGCAATGGTAACAACCAACAAATTAAGCAATAGTTCATAATTCAAAAAATGCTCCCAACTCTATAGAAGGGGAAAAAAACCACTTATATTCCAGCATTAATAAATTCTAAATCTTCCCAAAGTCTTCAGTAACAGAAGTTAATGGTAAAATTATCATACATTACTTTTATGAAAAATTATTGGCTATGGAAAACATTTCTCATTCTTCCATGTCTTAACACTGTATTTTTATTGTAAATCACCCAGATGAAAAGGACAGTGTAGAAATTTGATTATTAAATAAATTACATTTGATATCTGACATATCTATTTTGGTGGGATGAAACCCATGAATAGAATATACAACGGGAGAGATTTAAATTATTTAAAAGAAACAGACCTAATAAAAGGAGGTGGAGCTGGGCTATATATAAAAAACAACTATAGCTCAACAAAAATGCAACAGTATAATGGTTAAAAACATTTTGAATGTATTTAGGTCAATATAAAAGGAAAAAATAATGATATTACCATAGGTCAGTGATGGCGAAGCTATAGCACGCGTGCCACAGGTGGCACGCGGAGCCATTTGTCAGGGCACGCAAGGCGCTGCCCTGTCAGCTGGGCAGCGCGCATGTGCGTGTTGGCCAACTGAGTTCACCCTTTTTTAAAGCCATTTTTCGCCCTCCCCAGGCTCCAGAGGCTTTATAGGAGCCTGGGGAGGGCGAAAACAGCCTCCCCTGCCCCACCGGACGCCCTCCGGAGGCATCAGGGAAGCCTCCGGATGGTCCCTGAAGCCTTTGGAGCGCTCAAAACGATCCTCCGAGCAAACCGGAAGTGACTTCCGGTTTGCTTGGAGGGTCGTTTTGAGCGCTCCGAAAGCGTTAGGGAAGCCTCCGGACGGTCCCTGAACCCTTCGGATCGCTCAAAACGACCCTCTGCTCAGAGGATCGTTTTGAGCGCTCCGAAGGCTTCAGGAACCGTCTGGAGGCTTCCCTGATACCTCTTGAGGGTGTCGGGGGGCGGGGGAGGCTGTTTTCACCCTCCCCAGGCTCCTATAATGCCTCTGGAGCCTGGGGAGGGTGAAAAAAGCATGTAAAAATGTGGGGGGGTCGCGCCTGTAGTGCCCGCATGCGCACTGGGGGTCACGCATTGCATTATGGGTGCGACACGCCCGCACATGACCCCCCTGCACTCCCCCCACTTATGGCACGCGAGCCAAAAAAGGTTCGCCATCGCTGCCATAGGTGTATACGACAGGCCACCCAACCAATCGGAAGAAATAGATGAGATTTTTGCTAATCAGTTAACTAAGATATGTAGGAAGCACACCACAATAGTAATGGGGACTTTAACTACTCTGACATCAACAGGGAGACAAACCTAGTGGAAGATCAAATAGATTCCTGACAATCTAGCATATAATTTGTGTCCCAAAAAGTAAAGGGACACAAGGATTAGCTGTACTGGATTTAATTCTCAGTAACAGAGATGAAATGATAGAAGATGTTGAAGTAACAGGGAGTGACTATGTATTATTTGAATTCAACATTATGCAAACTCAATTAATAGGTCAAAGTCAAACTAAAGTCTTGGACTTCAAGAGAGCTGATTTCAATAAACTTAGACAGAGCTTGAGAAGGATTCCATGAACAAGAGTCCTCAGGGGGAAACAGCCTAAGAAGCTTGGGATATTTTGAAAAGTGAGATTATAAAAGCCCAGTCTAACACAATATCAGTGAAAAAAGAAAAACAACAGCTCTCAAAAGAAACCAGCATGACTGCACAAAGAACTCTCTGATAAACTGAAAAACATAGATGAAACAAGTATAAAAAGAAAGAGGGTCGCATAACTAAGGCAGAATATCAGCAAATAGTCTAAAACTGCAAAGCTGAACTCAGGAAAGGTAAGACTCAGAACAAACAAAGGCTTGCTTCAAAAGCCAAAAATAATAATAACAAAAAAGCTTCTTTCAACATGTAAAAAGCAAGAAAAAAGTCAAGGAAAATATTGGTCCATTAATGGAAGAAAATGGCAAGAAAGTGATGAGCAATAGAGAGAAAGCAGAACTTCTTAATTCATTTTTTCCATCTGTCTTTATAGAAAAAGGAAAAAAAAACAGACCAACCTATAAAAATACTGTAAAATACAAATTAGGAATGCAAGTCAAAATAAGCAAGAAAATAGAAATATCCACTCTAGAAGAGTTCAAATCCCCAAAACCTTGGAGTGTAATCCCCAGGATAGATTACACTCCAAGGTTTTGAAGGAATTGACAGATGAGATCTCAGAACCTTTTAACCATATCTTTCAAAAATCCTGGAGCACTACCAGACAACTGGAAATAGGCTGATGTAGTTCCCATCTACAAAAAAGGGAAAAAAATGAATCCAGGAAACACAGACCTATCAGCCTGACATCAATACCTGGAAAGATTCTAGAAATTAAGCAACAAGTCTGTGAACACCTAGAGGTAAACAGTCATAAGCAGAAGCCAACATGGATTTGTCAAAACCAGATCATGCCAGACAAATATTTTTTGCATTCTTTGACAAAGTGAGAAAATTAGGGGACCCAGGGAAATGCTGTGGATATAATTTACTTGGACTTCAATAAGGCATTTAATAAAGTTGACTACGACCTACTACTTGAAAACATAGAAAAATGTGGATTAGACACCATCACCATCAGATGGATTTGTAACCCATTGGTAAGTCACACTCAATGTGTAGTCCTTAATGGAACCATATCTACATGAGGGAAGTGAGAAGTGGGTTACTCCAAGGCTCTGTCCCAGTATTCTTCAATATTTTCATCAATGACTTAGACAGGTGTTAGAAGGGAAACTCATCAAATTTGCAGATGATACCAAACCTGCTGGAATAGTTAACACTCTAGAAGTTAGGCTCAAGAACCTAGGCCCTATCTAACAAAATGACATTCAATGTAGAGAAAAGGAAGGTTTTACATTAAGACAAGAAAAACCAAATGCACAAGTGTAGAATAGGTGGTCTGGCTCAACATAGTAACCATGAGAAGGATCTTGGAATCCTACTGCACAATCACATGAATATGAGCCAGCTGTGTGCTGTAGCTGCCAAAAACCCCAGTGTAGTCCTAGGCTGTATTAATAAGAGAGATTGAATCAAGATTACATGAAATGTAATGCCACTTTATAATGCCGTAGTACAACCACACTTGGAATATTGCATCCAGTTTTGTTTGCCACAATATAAAAAAAGATTCTAGAGAGAGTGCAGAGAAGAGGAACAAAATTGATTAGGGGACTGAAGGCTAAAACATTTGAGGAACAGTTGCAGGAATTGGAAATGTCTAATTTAATGAAAAAAAGGACTAGGAATGACATGACAACAGTGTTCCGATATCTAAGGGGCTTCCACAAAGAAGAGGGCTCATCCTATCCTCCAAAGCATAATAAATGCAGAATAACAAAACAACAGAGTTGGAAGGGACTTGCAGGTCTTCTAGTCCACCTACCAGCTCAAGCCCATATTATTTGAGACAAATGGTTGTCCAGTCACTTCTTAAAAGCCCCCAGTGTTGGAGTGCACGCAACCTATGAAAGCAAGTCATTTCATGCCTTTATTATTTATTTATTGACATTTATTATGTCTATATTTATAGAAACTTCAAGTTTGCAGATATCCAGTTTTTCTTTTAAATTACTCTGGAGTTTCAGGTAAATGCAGTTAAACATTAGTCAATCATATCAGGGAAGCTGTTTGTACACTTTGATATCTATTCCCCTGGAACAGCTTGAGACCAATTGACCCTGACCACTCAGTTCATCTTTGCCTTTTACACCTTCAAACTGCAAACACACAACTTTCGGGACTTTCCACATTGTCATATAGCAACTGCCCTCCAACACAAACCATATTTCAACATTTCTATTTTTGTACACACTGTTACCATATAGTTCTCATTTCCTATGGTACCAGCTCCTCACATCTGTAAATATAAGGAACCATGTTATGGAGAAAGAGGAACCTCACACCAAGATACTCAGGTCAGCTATCATTTCATCAGATGCATATTTTGATTACAAATTTTCTTAATACTTTATACTTGCAGCAGTTATTTAATGTCAATATTGAACCGATCCCAGGTGTCAGGCCAGGCCTCTCAAACGCTATTAGCTAGAAGGGCATGCAAAGGGTCCATCAACACCAGTGAAATTATGAGTCTCCATTACAAACATATTAATATTAAATACAATAAACCTTGACCAGAAATCACCAGTCAAAAGGAATTAATCAAAAGCTTAGGTGTACAGAATGATTATTTTCTCCTCCCTGTACAAAACAGTATCAACTCCCAGAGGCTAGAACAATGATGGCGAACCTATGGCACACGTGCCACAGGTGGCACGCAGAGCCATTTTTCAGGGCACGTGAGACGCTGCCCTGTCAGGTGGCCAGCACGCATGTGCACGCTGGCCAGCTGAGTTCACCCTTTTTAAAAGCCATTTTCCCCCTCCCTAGGCTCCAGAGCCTTTATAGGAGCCTGGGGAGGGTGAAAAGAGCCTCCCCACCCACCCCCGGAGGCTTCATGAGCTTCCCTGAAGCCTCCGGAGTGCAAAGAAATGGCCCTATGGGCAAACCGGGCGTTCGGGAATGAACTTACGGTTTGCTCGGAGGTTCGTTTTGACTGCTCCGGAGGCTTCAGGAAAGCATCCTGAAGGTCTCTGAAGCCTTTGGAGCGCTCAAAACAACCCTCCAAGCAAACCAGAAGTGACTTCCGGTTTGCTCGGAGGTTCGTTTTGACTGCTCCGGAGGCTTCAGGAAAGCATCCTGAAGGTCCCTGAAGCCTTTGGAGCGCTCAAAACAACCCTCCAAGCAAACCAGAAGTGACTTCTGGTTTGCTCGGAGGTTCGTTTTGACTGCTCCCGAGGCTTCAGGGAAGCGTCCTGAAGGTCCCTCAAGCCTCCGGAGGGCTTCCGGGGGGCAGGGGAGGCTGTTTTCACCCTCCCCAGGCTCCTATAAAGCCCCTGGAGCCTGGGGAGGGCAAAAAAGCCATGCAAAAAATGGGGGGAGTGCCTGTAATGCATGCATGCGCACTGGGGGTCGTGCATTGCATTATGGGTGTGGCACACCGGCACACTACCCCCCTGCGCTCCCCCCACTTATGGCACGTGAGCCAAAAATGGTTCGCCATCGCTGGGCTAGAAGAACAGAGAAAATATAAAAAGGATACAAGATCTACCCTTCCTCTCTTAATTTTTTTTTTATTTGACATTTTCCAAACATTAAATCACAATTACACTTTCACAGCTTTCTGTTATCGGTATTTCTTTTTTCTGATTTCCATTTTTCCATTCTATTATTTTATACATATTCTTATTTGCTTACTTTCTCATTTTTACAATATATACTGTACATCTATATACAATATTTCCACCTCTATTGCTTTCTAAATATATGCCATCTCTTTTCATTGTGTTTGCTGTGTGTTCCTTATGCATTGATTTTACATCTCTTTTCAAGCTAGTTATACCACCTGTTCCATATCTTGTAGTACTCTGTTTCCTCTCTGTCTCTTAGTTCCATCGTTAGTTTGTCCATTCTGAGCATTCCAAGACCTTTTTTTATGGTTTCTGCCTTTGATGCAGTGGTTTTTAGTTTTCTTTGGGCATATGAAATTCTGACAGCAGCAATTATATGAAGCATTAAATATTGGATATCCTTACTAATATTTTTTTTATTATTTCTAGAAGAAACAGCTCAGGGTTCATGCCAATTTTTTGTTCTATTATTTCTAACCATTTTTGAATTTTGGTCCAGAATTCTTTGGCTTTCGGACACATCCATCATATATGATAGAAGGTCCCCTGTTGGTGGTTACATTTCCAACAGTTTGGAGATCTATTTGGGAACATCTCGGCCAATCTCGCCAGGGGTAAATACCACCTATAAAACATTTTGTAAATGTTTCCTTATAGGATGCCGACATTGTCAATTTATAATTTTTTCCCTATACTTTTCCCCAGTGCTCCAATTCAATATTATACCCGAAGTCTTTAGCCCAAATTATTGTTTCCTTCATGGTTTCCTCCTCCATTTTGAATTTTAAGAGACAATTGTATGTTTTGTAATCATTTTTTCTTCTGTTCCTGTTACTATTTTGTCCAATTCTTGTTGTTCGTTTTGAAATCTGCACTATTCTAAGTCCTTTTTGTATCTTGTTTGAATTTGTAGGAATGGCCACCAGCCTAATTCAAGTCCCTGTAATTTTAACTCCTGATTTGTTTTGAGTTTTCCTTGCCCATCCAATAACTCCTTATATGTCAATATCCTATTCAAATCTATTACATTGGGGTAGATAATTGCTTCCATGGTTGATATCTACCTGGGAATTTTTGTGTAGAAGTTTTTTATTTATTTTCATCCATATTTCTAGTAAGGTTCCTCTTACCTGATGTCTCTGGAAGTATTTGTGGGCTTTATTCTTTCCCTCCCAGATAAAAGCATGCCAGCCCAGGTGTAAATCATGACCCTCTATCATCAATATTCTTTTATTTTGAAGTACTATCCATTCTTTGAGTCATGTTACCACTGCTGCCTGATAGTAAAGCTCCCAATCTGGGAAGCCAAATCCTCCTTTGATTTTAGAGTCCTGTAGTAATTTTAATTTTATCCTAGTTTTTTTCCCCAGCCAAATAAAATTTAAAATTATTTTATTTATTTCCATGAACATTTTCCCTCCTAATTTTACTGGTACAGTTTGGAATAGAAATAAAAAATTTGGTAGGATGCTCATTTTTATGGTCGCAATTCTTCCAATCAGTGATGATTGTAATTTAGCCCAATTTTCCGTCCTTTCGTATTTGTTGTAATAATTTTGAATAATTGTCTTCTTTTATGATAGAACATTTAGCCGTTAGTCAGATTCCAAGATATTTTACCTTTTTAACTATTTGCATTTCCAATAATCTCTCTAATTCCTCATTTTGCCTTTGTGTAAGATTTTTAGTAAATATCATTGTTTTATTTTTATTTATTTTTAAGCCTGCAACTTT
This sequence comes from Natrix helvetica, assembly GCF_964273705.1. Lineage (NCBI taxonomy): Eukaryota > Metazoa > Chordata > Lepidosauria > Squamata > Natricidae > Natrix > Natrix helvetica. The sequence goes on along the minus strand of NC_138549.1, from coordinate 75,778,759 downwards.
ACCAAATTCCTCTACTTCTTGAATTAATACTGTCCCTGTTTCAAGGGGGTCTTCTATTATAAAAACCATATCATCAGCGAATGCCTGTTTTGTATTCTTCTTTTTAAATTTTTAACCCTTTTATTTCCTCTTTTTCCCTAATCCATGTTAGTAAAACCTCCAATGAGAGGATAAATAGAAGAGGCGATAGTGGGCATCCTTGTCTGAGCCCTTTATTTATATTGACTTTGCCTATTAGATCTCCATTTACCATTATTTTAGCTGTCTGGTTTGAATATATTGCCTTAATCATTCTAATAAATTTTTCTCCGAATTTCATAATAGCTAATTGTGTGAAAAGAAACTGCCAATTTAAATTATCAAAAGATTTTTGCGCATCTACCAATACTAAAGCAAATTGTTTTTCTGGATGAGCTTCATAGTATTCTAATACATTCATTATAATTCTTGTATTATTTCTTAATTGTCTCTTGGGTAGGAATTTGTTTTGATCTGAATGAATAATTTTGCTTAATATTTTTCAAAGTCTTTCCGCAATGATCGTCATAAATATTTTATAGTCAGCATTTAGCAGTGAAATTGGCCTATAGTTTTGGATCAATTGATTGTCTGTTTCTTCTTTTGGAATTAATTTTATAAATGCCTCAGTCCATGAACTTGGCATTTTTGCTTGTTCTAGTACTTCATTGTACAGTTTTAACATGATTTCCTCAAATATTTCTTGAAATTTTTTATATAACTCTGCGAGGATTTCCCTTCCCTTCTTACTAACCAGGAAAATTCCCTTTTATAGGGAAAATGTGATTTTACATTTTATTTCCCTTTTTCCCTTTTTTGACTTTCAGAAGAAAATATGGTGTCAACATTTTAAATTATTTTCTTGAATTCAAAATTCTCGTTTTTATGGGTATTTTAAGAAGTATTCTTTGCTGCCTATTCCCTCAACCTTTTCTCTGAAGAAAACAATATGCATTATTACCTGTCTTATGCAACTTGAATTGAGTCAAAAAGACCCCCTTGACTTAAAAAAATAAAAATAAACCGTGTTTATCTCCCCCAGGTTCTGTACAAGGCAGAGGGAATGGCCTTCGTAGACAAGAAGAGCCATTACCAAAGCAGCTGTCAGATAAGAGGAGCCTAGGACCCTGCCCAGAAAGTAACTTGAAGGAATGTCTCAGACAAGCCCCTTCCTAATCCACATGAAGATAAAATGAAGAAGAGGGAAGCACATGTAAACTTCCCTAAGGATTTCCCAGGTTTAGAACAATTGCAGAAAATCAAACTGTTTAGAATTCCATTTTATCCAGAGACATCTCTTTGGGTATGTTAAATATTTCAGGTGTTTTTCAAACTATAGATTTATAGGAAGTTAGAACCCAACCCTCTCCTAGAACAATGAAATATCCTGGGAAATATTGAAAAGGCAGAATAGAGAAACATGTTTTTAGGCAGGAAACAGACTCAAACAGACTTAATAGCCCCCGCCTTTGTCAATGAGCCATCAAAATGCCTGAGCTAGTCTACTCTACATAACTAAGCTAGGATTAACTCTACATAACTAAGCTAGGATTAACCCTCTACAGAAACTCACCATATGGGATCTGGAACTCAATCAAGCTTGGGATTCAAAAGGCACACTACCTACAAAGTTAGCTAAGACCCCCTGCCCCTGGGAGTCTGACAACCAATCAGAATATATTTCTTACACAGGAACAGGATACAGAGAGGTGGGGCTGAACAGAGTATTAAAAACTCAGGAACTCTCAGCAAGTCCCTCTTTTCCCCCTTTCTCTTCTTCACACAACATCATGAAGTATGTGATCACCTTTCCCCCCACGACTTCAAATTATGTGGTCCTGTCCACCATTAAACCATCTTTCCAAGCAGCCACCATGTTTCCAATGTCTTTTTTCCCCACTAGGAGCTGAACCCTGAAGGACATTTCTTCCAACATACAGTATTTAAAAATACTTAAAATGTATAAAACTGTTTAAGCTCATCCCAGCTTTCTCCCTCTCCATTTTCTGAAGGAAACCTCTTGGCTCAAGAGTTTTTAAGAAGCATCCATCTTCTTCTCTTTAGGAAGGAATATCAGTGTAATAATCTCACATCAGAGTTATTTTTAAAAGACTGGGATAATTTGGGCATAATCATCCAGCTTTCTAAAAGAATGGTTCCAGCCAAAGTGGGATAAGGAAAAGCAGCTATTTAGGCAGTGATGAAAACTGCAAATACCTGAAAATTGGAATGTTCTATTTTCATGATGCTAATAAAAAATGGCAAGAAAGCAAAGAAAGGAAGGAAGGAAGGAAGGAAGGAAGGAAGGAAGGAAAGAAAGAAAGAAAGAAAGAAAGAAAGAAGAAAGAAAGAAAGAAAGAAAGAAAGAAAGAAAGAAAGAAAGAAAGAAAGAAAGAAAGAAAGAAAGAAAGAAAGAAAGGGGAAATGTTAATATATTAATGCAATATGAATAGTACATGACACATCTGGTTTGCGGGCTGGGAGTTTGACAACCTTGCTCTAAATGGTCTGGAATATGGGTGTGGCGGCTAACCTCTTTTAGATTGAAATTCAACCGTGTTTTCATCTTCAGAATATGTTTCGTTCCATTGGTTCCACCTCAGCTGTATTTTGTTGCATCTCAAAGCTTCTTTCTTTGTTATATTAGGAACTGCAAAAAAGCATAAATCAGATGCTTATTTTACCCTGAATAATTTGTTTGAGAATGAGATGACTGTTAGAAAAATCTATGTTGTAATAGGGCAAACTAAGTTAGAGAATTCAGCAAATCAGTTTACCCCCTTTCATCTCTCCCTCCACATTTTACATTATTCTTACAACTGTTATTAGTTATTAACTAAACTGCCTGTCTTGCTTAAACTTCTTTTAAGCAAAACAATATTATAAATATATGAAGTAGAAAGTAATTTTAGATTACCCATTACATATATTTATTAATTTATTCACAGTATATATTCATTAGGTTAGGTTATCCAACTCCTAAAATAGTCTGCGTTATTTACAATATATCCAATATAGAAGTTTTAAAAGGGGCTAAAACAACATGAGTGCTTGTGCCAAAACTGCATTCCCACTGGCTCAACAGGGATATTGTTGCTCAACAAATATTCTAATCGTAAATCTTATAACAGAGCCACGTTGCAATGGAAAGTCTCCCTTATACAAAGACCAGGTTTGGTCAATTGCTGCTATACAATACAATACAATACAATAGCAGAGTTGGAAGGGAACTTGGAGGTCTTCTAGTCCAACCCCCTGCCTAGGCAGGAAACCCTATACCGTTTCAGACAGATGGCTATCCAACATCTTCTTAAAGACTTGCAGTGTTGGGGCATTCACAATTTCTAGAGGCAAACTGTTCCACTGATTAATTGTTCTAACTGTCAGGAAATTTCTCCTCAGTTCTAAGTTGCTTCTCTCCTTGATTAGTTTCCACCCATTGCTTCTTGTTCTACCCTCGGGTGCCTTGGAGAATAGTTTGACTCCCTCTTCTTTGTGGCAACCCCTGAGGTATTGTAACACTGCTATCATGTCTCCCCTAGTCTTTCTTTTCGTTAAATACTTTTCATTCTTCACATACATGAAGCCGCTGGGCGAGATCATTCGTGGGTTTGGGGTAGATTACCATCTGTACGCTGATGACACTCAGCTGTACATCTCTACCCCGGACCACCCCAACGATGCCGTCGAAGTGATGTCCCGATATCTGGAAGCCGTACGGATCTGGATAGGAAGTAACAGACTCAAGCTCAACCCGTCCAAGACGGAGTGGCTGTGGCTACCGGCACCCCGGTTCAACCAGTTGCGTCCATCACTGGCCATTGGGGGTGAACAGCTGGCCCCCGTGGATCGGGCACGCAATTTGGGCGTCCTCCTGGATGCCCAGCTGTCAATGGATGACCATGTGACAGCCGTGGCAGGGGGGGCGTTTCACCAGGTTCGCCTGGTGCGCCAATTGCGTCCCCAATTGGACTGGAACGCCCTCTGCACAGTCACCCATGCGCTTGTGACGTCCCGACTGGACTACTGTAATGCTCTCTACATGGGGCTCCCCTTGAGATGCACCCGAAGGCTGCAGCTGATTCAGAATGCGGCCGCGCAGACAATTGTGGGAGTCACTAGATACTCCCACGTAACACCTCTGCTGCGCGGGCTGCACTGGCTGCCTGTGGCTTTTCGGGTGCGTTTCAAGGTGTTGGTTATCATCTTTAAAGCGCTCCATGGCACAGGACCTAGCTATTTGCGGGATCGTATCCTGCCCCATACATCCCTTCGGCCGATCCGCTCTCACAGAGAGGGACTCCTCTGGGTGCCGTCCACTAGGCAATGCCAGCGGGCGACGCCCAGGAGTAGGGCCTTCTCTGTGATGGGCCCGATCCTCTGGAATGACCTCCCCCCCGGACATCAGAACTACCACAGACCTCCGCTCCTTCCGTAAGAAACTTAAAACCCACCTGTTCAATTTAGCCGGCCTGGCCTAATCCCAATTTTAGTCCTTCAAGTGTGCATTTTTAAATTTTTAGGGGTACGCCTTTTAGCTGATTTTAATTTTTATTATTCTGTACAGCTGAATTTAGGTTTAATTCGCTTTTAAGGGTATGTAAGGGTATTTATTTTTTGTATCTGTTTTTAATGTGATGCCTGTACACTGCCCCGAGTCCCTTCGGGGAGAGGGGGCGGTCTATAAATTTTGAAAATAAATAATAAATAAAGAATAAACTAGACATACCCAGTTCCTGTAGCTATTATTCATATGTTTTAGTCTCCAGTCCCCTAATCATCTTTGTTGCTCTTCTCTGCACTCTTTATAAGAGTCTCCACATCTTTTCTAATTCGTGATGACCAAAACTGAATGCAGTATTCCAAGTGTGGCCTTACCAAGGCATTATAAAGTGGTATTAACAATTCACGTGATCTTGATTCTATCCCTCTGTTTATGTAGCCTAGAACTGTGTTGGCTTTTTTGGCAGCTACTGCACAATGCTGGCTCATATTTAAATGGCTGTCCACTAGGACTCCAAGATCCCTTTCACAATTACTACTACTGAGCAAGGTATCATCTATACTGTACCTGTGCATTCCGTTTTTTTTGCCTAAATGTAGAACCTTACTCTTTTCACCATTGAATTTCATTTTATTAGATAGGGCCCAATGTTCAAGTTTGTCAAGATCCTTCTGTATCTTAAGCCTGTCTTCTGGAGTGTTGGCTATCCCTGCCAGCTTGGTGTCATCTGCAAATTTGATGAGTTTCCCATTTATTCCCTCATCCAAATCATTGATGAAGATGTTGAAGAGTACTGGGCCTAAAACAGAGCCTTGGGGTACTCCACGGCATACTTCCCTCCATGTAGATGCAGTTCCATTGAGAACTGCACGTTGAGTGCGGTTGGTCAACCAGTTACGAATCCATCTGGTGGTAATGCTGTCTACATTCTTCTACTTTATCTAGTAGTAGGTTATGGTCTACCTTATCAAATGCCTTACTGAAGTCCAAGTAAACTATATCAACAGCATTCCTCTGGTCCACTAATTTTGTCACATTATCAAAGAATGCAATAAGATTAGTCTGGCATGATCTGTTTTTGACAAACCCATGTTGGCTTTTGGCTATTACTTTGTTTGCTTCTAGGTGAGCGATAGTGAACCTTTTTTGGCTTGCGTGCCATAAGTGGGGGAGCGCAGGGGGGTCGTGTGCAGGCATGCCGCACCCATAATGCAATGCGCGACCCCCCAATGTGCATGCGCGCACTACAGCCGTGACCCGCCCATTTTTGCATGCCATTTTTGCCCTCCACAGGGGCTTTATAGGAGCATGGGGAGGGCGAAAACAGCCTCCCCTGCCCCCTGGAAGCCCTCCGGAGGCTTCGGGGACCTTCAGGAGGCTTCCCTGAAGCCTAGGAAGCAGTCCCAATGACCCTCCGAGCAAACCGTAAATCACTTCCAGTTTGGTCGGAGGGTTGTTTTAAGCACTCCGAAGGCTTCAGGGACCATCAAGAGGCTTCCCTGAAGCCTTCGGAGTGTTTAAAATGACCCTCCGACCAAACCGGAAGTCACTTCTGGTTTGGTCGGAGGGTCATTTTGAGTGCTCCAAAGGCTTCAGGGACCATCAAGAGGCTTCCCTGAAGCCTTTGGAGTGCTCAAAACGACCCTCCAACCAAACCGGAAGTGCATTCCCGAACTTCCGGTTTGCCCATAGGGCTGGGTTTTTTGCACTCTGGAGGCTTCAGGGAAGCTCATGAAACCTCCGGAGGCCTCTAGGGGGTGTGGAGGACTCTTTTCACCCTCCCCAAGCTCCTATAAAGCCTCTGTAGCCTGGGAAGGGCAAAAAATGGCTTTAAAAAGGGGTGAAGCAAGCTGGCGCTGGCCAGCTGACAGGGCAGTGCCTCGCCTGTCCTGACAAATGGCTCCGCGTGCCACCTGAGGCACATGTGCCGTAGGTTCGCCATCACTGTTCTAGGTGTTCACTAATTCATTGCTTAATTATTTTTCCTAGAATCTTTCCTGGTATTGAGGTCAGGCTGATAGGTCTGTAGTTTCCTGGATCAATTTTTTTCCTTTTTTGAAGATGGGAACCACATCAGCTCTTTTCCAGTCCTCTGCCAGTGGTTCTGAGATCTCGTCTGCCAGTTCCTTTAGAACCCTGGGGTGTAATCCATCTAGTCCTGGTGATTTAAACTTGTCTAGGGTAGAAAGGTGCTCACTTGTGTTCCTAATCTGATTTTTGTGATGCTGTTTTTGATAGGTTGGACTGTTTTATCCCTTGTGTAAAGACAGATGCAAAAAATGAGTTAAATAGTTCTGCTTTCTCCCTGTTGCTTGTCACCTTCTTGCTACTTTCTCCCACCAATGGACCAATTGTTTCCTTAACTTTTTTCTTGTTTTTAACATGTTGGAAGAAGCTTTTTTGTTATTTTTTTACTTTTGTGGCAAGCTTTTCTTCATTGTGAGCCTTAGTTTTCCTCACTTCATCTTTACAGGCTCTGGCTATTTGTTGATATTCTGCCTTAGTTATGTCCCCCTCTTTCCACTTTTTATACTTATCTTTTTTGTCTTTCTATTTGTCAGAGAGTTCTTTATGCAGCCATGCTGGTTTCTTTTGGGAGCTGTTATTTTTCTTCTTCATTGGTATTGTGCTAGACTGGGCTTTTGTAATCTCATTTTTCAAAATTTCCCAAGCTTCTTGAATTGTTTTCCCCTTGAGGATTCTCGTCCATGGAATTTTTCCCAAGCTCTCTCTAAGTTTATTGAAATTAGCTCTCTTAAAGTCCAAGACTCTAGTTTGACTTTGTTCTACTACTTGTGTTTGCATAATGTTGAATTCCAATATTGCATGGTCACTTGCCCCCAGGGTTCCTGTGGCTTCAACACCTTCTATCATTTCCTCTCTGTTAGTGAGAATTAAGTCCAATATGGCTGATCCCCTTGTTCCCTTCTCTATTTTGGGGGGAAACAAAGTTGTCTGCTAGGTTTGTTAGGAACCTGTTGGATCTTCCACTTGGTGCAGAATTTGTTTCCCAGTTGATGTCAGGGTAGTTAAAATCCCTCACTACTATTGTGGTGTGCTTCCTACATACCTTAGTTAGCTGACTAGCAAAAAGTTCATCTACTTCCTCTGCTTGCTTGGGTAGCCTGTAGTATAGACCTAGGGCAATGTCATTTCCCCCCCAATCTTTAACATTGACCCAAATGCATTCAAGATAGTTTTCATCATTGTTGTGCTCTATTTCTGTAGAGATGTAGTTATTCCTTATATATAGTGCAACTCCACCTCCTCTTTTATTTGGTCTATTTCTTTTAAATAATTTAAATCCTTCTAGCTGTATGTTCCATTTGTCGGGTTCACCCACCAAGTTTCTGTAATATCGTATCTGCCCTCATTTACTTGAATTTCTAATTCACCCTGTTTATTCCTCATACTCTGTGCATTGGTGTATAGACATTTGAGTCCATTTTGATTGACCTTGTGTTTACTGTCTACATAACCTCTGTTATGTCTGACTGCCCCTATTTTCTCGCCACTTGTGTGATTCATGCACATGGTATGGCACTCACTATTAAATGCTTGGTTTTGCTTGACAGCAGAATTGATAATCTTACCCACACAAACATATGTGTTACATGCACTGATAACCCTAAGAATTTTAGATTGCTGGGGACAGAAATGTTCTGTATCAATTAATTCTCTGTCCCCGCTGTTCAGTTTAAATGTTTATTCAGAAAATCTGTGAATTTAATGCCAAATAACTCAGTCCCTTTCTTGGATGGGTGCAAACCATCTCTTTTGTACAGTTTTTCATTGGACCAGCTGTAGACATCATGACTAATGAAACCAAAGCAATTATAGTCAAATGAAAATGGAGATATGATGATGGTAACATATTAATATCTGAGTTTAAAAACTTGGGTTAATATGAGTTATGTTTGTTGACTGTGGAAGAGATGCACGTAAGCCTTTTTGTAACCAACTGATACACTTTCCACAGTATGTAAAGAAGGACATGTTGTGTTTGTTTTGAAAATTTTAAAAAAACTTTTAAAAAAAGAATACGCCTATTGTCTCTGCTGGCAGTAGCATCTGGCAGACACCTGACCTCTTTTAAAACGTCCATATCCTTTCCTAAATTTACATCCCTTATGATTCAATCTAACCAAATTTTCTGGGTTTCAAAAGCATGTTTGCTCCCTACAGATTTAAGCATTAAGCATTTAAGAAAAATCCTAGTGATTTGGGGCAAATTGGCTTCTTAAATATTTTTCTATTACACAACCCTAGAATCTTTCAAGCTAATAAATATTATTTCGATATTTCTGAGTGAGTTGGTATGGTTCCCAACCCATGGTCACCCAAAGATAGAAGTTAGTTATTCTATCAACAAATAATGAATAATTCAATGAATGGATGAGTTAAGGATGATTAGTGTGCTCTGGGTTCCTCATGGGAAGATATAATAAAATCAGAAAAAGATCTAATGTGAGAAAATATCTTACCATATTTGGCTCTGCTTCATTATGACGCATCCAAAATCTTTTGTCTAAAACTACTGAAAATCTAAATCTTAAACTTCTTCTTTCCTCCTCCTCCTCTTCCTCCTCCTCTTCCTCTTCCTCCTCCTCCTCCTCCTCCTTATTGCAATTTCAAATGCAAGCTCCATTGTACAATAATATTTATAAATGAAATTCCTTCCATTCAGAGCATGGGAGAGAGGTACTGTGATTCCAAAGCTGAAGACTAGAAGAGCCCTCTGTCCTAAATGAGTGGAAACTGTTATTTAACTTCAGTGGGCTATTTTCTTGCTTCTATTGTCCTTGGTTCAACAAATTCAATCAGTGTGAACCCTAAGTTTCCAAGAGAAAGCAAGCAATTTTTAGGATGGGTCTGGTGCTCCTTGAAATCAATAAAATTTTATTTAATGATTGATAAACTATGTTGCCCAATTCATTTCAGAGGGTTTTCCTGCTCAATCTATTTTTTTTCATTTATTCTAAGATTGGAAATGGGATACCTTATATTACATGTAATGAATGTTTTACAGTTCTTATTAGTTCAGTTAATTTTATTTTTCTTAATCTGGTTTTGGATCTTTTGACAGATATTTACAGGTAGTCCTTGACTTACAACAGCTCATCTAATGACTGTTCAAAGTTACAAAAAAGTGACATGACTATTTTTCACACTTATGACCTTTGCAGCATCCCTATGTCACGTGATCAAAATATGGATGCAGGAAATTATACAATAATACAATAGTAGAGTTGGAAGGGACCTTGGAGGTCTTCTAGTCCAACCCCCTGCCTAGGCAGGAAACCCTATACCATTTCAGGCAAATGGCTATCCAACATCTTCTTAAAGACTTCCAGTGTTGGGGCATTCACAACTTCTGGAGGCAAGCTGTTCCACTGATTAATTGTTCTCACTGTCAGGAAATTTCTCCTCAGTTCTAAGTTGCTTCTCTCCTTGATTAGTTTCCACCCATTGCTTCTTGTTCTACCCTCAGGTGCTTTGGAGAATAGTTTGACTCCCTCTTCTTTGTGGCAGTCCCTGAGATATTGGAACACTGCTATCATGTCTCCCCTAGTCCTTCTTTTCATTAAACTATACATACCCAGTTCCTGCAACCGTTCTTCATATGTTTTAGTCTCCAGTCCCCTAATCATCTTTGTTGCTCTTCTCTGCACTCTTTCTAGAGTCTCCACATCTTTTTTACATCGTGGCGACCAGAACTGAATGCAGTATTCCAAGTGTGGCCTTACCAAGGCATTATAAAGTGGTATTAACACTTCACGTGATCTTGATTCTATCCCTCTGTTGATGCAGCCTAGAACTGTGTTGGCTTTTTTGGCAGCTGCTGCACACTGCTGGCTCATATTTAAATGGTTGTCCACTAGGACTCCAAGATCCCTTTCACAGTTACTACTACTGAGTAAGGTATCACCTATACTGTACCTGTGCATTCCGTTTTTGTTGCCTAAATGTAGAACCTTACTCTTTTCACCATTGAATTTCATTTTATTAGATAGTGCCCAATGTTCAAGTTTGTCAAGATCCTTCTGTATCTTAAGCCTATCTTCTGGAGTGTTGGCTATTCCTGCCAGCTTGGTATCATCTGCAAATTTGATGAGTTCCCCATTTATTCCCTCATCCAAATCATTGATGAAGATGTTGAAGAGTACTGGGCCTAAAACAGAGCCTTGGGGTACTCCACTGCATACTTCCCTCCATGTAGATGCAGTTCCATTGAGAACTACACGTTGAGTGCGGTTGGTCAGCCAGTTACCAATCCATCTGGTGGTGATGCTGTCTAACCCACATTCTTCTACTTTATCTAGTAGTAGGTTATGGTCTACCTTATCAAAAGCCTTACTGAAGTCCAAGTAAACTATATCAACGGCATTCCTCTGGTCCACTAATTTTGTCACATTATCAAAGAATGCAATAAGATTAGTCTGGCATGATCTGTTTTTGACAAATCCATGTTGGCTTTTGGCTATTACTTTGTTTGCTTCTAGGTGTTCGCAAATTCGTTGCTTGATTATTTTTTCCAGAATCTTTCCTGGTATTGAGGTTAGGCTGATAGGTCTGTAGTTTCCTGGATCTAATTTTTTCCCTTTTTTGAAGATGGGAACCACATCAGCTCTTTTCCAGTCCTCTGGTAGTTCCCCGGTGTTCCAGGATCTCTGAAAGATATAATTCAGTGGTTCTGAGATCTCGTCTGCTAGTTCCTTCAGAACTCTGGGGTGTAATCCATCCGGTCCTGGTGATTTGAACTCATCTAGGGTAGACAGGTGCTCACTTACCATTTTCTTCCCTATTTCAATTTGTGTTCCTAATTTTGTGGTGCTGCTTTTGATAGGTTGGACTGTTTTATCCCTTTGTGTAAAGACAGATGCAAAACATGAGTTAAATAGTTCTGCTTTCTCCCTGTTGCTTGTCACCTTCTTGCCACTTTCTCCTAGCAATGGACCAATTGTTTCCTTAACTTTTTTCTTGTTTTTAACATGTTGGAAGAAGCTTTTTTTGTTAATTTTTACTTTTGTGGCAAGCCTTTCTTCATTATGAGCCTTAGCTTTCCTCACTTCATCTTTACAGGCTCGGGCTATTTGCTGATATTCTGCCTTAGTTATGTCCCCCTCCTTCCACTTTTTATACTTACTTTTTTTGTCTTTCAGTTTGTCAGATAGTTGTTTATGCAGCCATGCTGGTTTCTTTTGGGAGCTGTTGTTTTTCTTCTTCATTGGTATTGTGTTAGACTGGGCTTTTCTAATCTCATTTTTCAAAATTTCCCAAGCTTCTTGAGTTGTTTTCCCCTCGAGGATTCTCATCCATGGAATTTTTCCCAAGCTCTCTCTAAGTTTATTGAAATTAGCTTTCTTAAAGTCCAAGACTCTAGTTTGACTTTGTTCTACTACTTGTGTTTGGATAATGTTGAATTCCAATATTGCATGGTCACTTGCCCCCAGGGTTCCTATGGCTTCAACACCTTCTATCATTTCCTCTCTGTTAGTGAGAATTAAGTCCAGTATGGCTGATCCCCTTGTTTCCTTCTCTTTCCTTTTATATCATATTTATGATGGGTGCAGAGTCCTGGGATCATGTGATCAACTTTTGTGACCTTCTGACAAGTAAACTCAATGGGGATGCCAGATTCCCTTAACAACCATGTCACTAACTTAACAACTGCAGTGATTCCCTTAACAACTGTGGCACAAAAGATTGTAATATGGAGCTCGCCAGTGGTGGGTTCCTGCCGGTTCTAACCGGTTTGGTAAAAGAGGTTTGTCAAATCTACCGTGCCATTTAGAACCCGTTCCACCGGTGGAACAGTACCGGAATGCCTGCCCCGGCCCCCTTGCTCGCTCCCACCCCTCCCGTCCACTCATCGCTCACTCGCTTGATACCCCCGCCCATCTGTACCACGCTTCCCCATCCACTGCTCACTGATTGGCTGGCTCACCAATCGCCCCGCCTGCCCGCTTCTAAGAGCTCTATCTAAGCCCACTTACCTTTTTCCTGCTTGGCTCTCTATTGCTGCTTGCTAAGGAGGTAAGCTGCAACTAATCACAGGGCAGGGGAGGCAGCGGCAGGCCAGCTGGAGTTGCCTGCTGTGGTCCTGCACTATAAGCAAGTCCGGTGACCTTTTGTAGCATTGCAAGGATCCTGGGCTTGCTTATAGTGCAGAGCCACATGGCCGCCAGTAAGCATGGGGGGGCGGACAGCGGCGGGAGCTTACGCGGCGCAGCTGGCATCTTTGGCTAGTTCAGGGACCTTGCAAGGCCTTTGCAAGGTCCCTGGACTTGCCCAGCACAGGGCGGCAGGGCGGCAGTAGTTTAAACGGTGCAGCCTGGCCACCAGCAAAAGTCTTCTCCGGACTTGCCCAGCAAAGCACAGGGCGGCGGGGCGGCAGTAGCTTGCACAGCCTGGCTGCCAGAAAGCCGGCCCGTGCTTTGCTGGGCAAGTCCGGGGAGGTCCTTTGCTGGCGGCCAGGCCACACAAACTACTGCCACCCCACTGCCCCGTGCTCTGCTGGGCAAGTCCAGGGAGGTCCTTTGCTGGCGGCCAGGTCCTAGGAGGTCTGGCCCCCAGCTGAGGCCTTTCTTACCACCCCCTCACCCAGTCCCAACCCTCACCTGACTGGCTAAGCCTGCCAGGCCACCTTACCTGCTACCTGGTCGCTTGCCTGCTCCTTGCATCCATTGTATCAGAGAACTGCTGATTCTGCCGGCTGGTTAGTGACCTGTTTTTTTTTCCTTTATGCTTTTAATGTTTTTATTTTATTTTATTTATTGTGTATAGAATATTTTTAAATGGTTTTATTTTAATTTATTGTGTATAGAATATTTTTAAATGGTTTTATTTTAATTTATTGTGTATAGAATATTTTTAATGGTTTTAATGGTTTTTAAACATTTTTTTATTATTTATAGAATATGTTTTTAAAACATATATTTTAGGGAATTTTTATTTATTTATTGTTTATAGAATATGTTTATTACAAGAAATGTTATTGATTTTTCTAATGTTTTATTTGTGATGCAATATGTTACTTTTAAGTGTCCAGGTTGGTGCATGGTTTATGTGTCTCAAAGTGGCTGCTTTTCTATGGGCAGGCCAGGTTGGTGCAAGGCAGATTTTGTGTGTTTCTGTGTGATTTTGTGTGTTTCTGTGTGATACCTGGTTGTTTAGGTAATTGTGAGGTGATTGCTGGTTTTGTGAGCTTCCTGGCACTGTCCTTTATAATTTCCCACAATGCCTTGATGGTTTTTATTCCAGTGGCTTTGTCTTTCCTGTCCTTAGGGTTAGGGGAAAAAAACTGGTTTCATCTTCAGTCTTTTGGGGGGAAATTGTTATTTTTTGGTGTTTTCCTGGCACTGCGATAGTGTGTGTGTGTGTGTGTGTGTGTGTGTGTGTGTGTGTGTAAAATGTCCCGCAGTTATCTACACATTAATAATGATCAAGTACTAATAATATTTCCTTATACATTTTAGTGACCTTTCCTTACATAATTGCTGTTTTCTTTCATATTTTTAGATGTCTAATTTCTGTTTCTGTTAGTTAGCAATTGATAAAACAAATCCCACGTGAAAAAGTATTTGAAGCCTTCCTGATTTTAATTGTCAATTTATTCATTCCTGCACATTCTAATATTTATTCATTTTCATATCTTTGTTTTTCCACTGTTGTGCAAACAGAATTCTAGCAGCTGTTAACATGTGTAAAATTAAATATGTATTGTATTCCCTTTGAAACATACAACAAAATATTACTGGTTTTAAATCCATATCTTGCTTTACCATTGCTTCTAACCATGACACCACTAACTCTTGAATAGCTACTTGGTCTGTCCTAAGTACTGAACCTAATCCATATATTCCTGTTTTTTGAACTGAGGAATAAATTTCAGAAAAAGAAATCTGTATTGCTCGGTGAATCTACCTATGACATTCATTCTTGATCTAACTTCTTAGATGAAAAACTATATCTTTCCTGTTTGTTGGGGGTCATCCTTCCTGAAAAGACTGTACATTGTTGAGTGAAAACAGAGGTCCCTTCTGTTACCTGGAGTGTAGTCCTCAGCTTACAACCACAATCGAGTCCAATATTGTTTTATTTCTTCTGCAGTTAGTATTATTTAACAGGATGAAGATGCAACAAAGTATGACCATTAGGACAGTCATCTTTCCTATGTAAGTAACTATTTTACTGCTTTATGTGCTGTTTTCATCCTTAATGTGGTAGTGCATGCAATTAAAGTCTTCCTTTCTGTGTCTCTTTGTGCAGGCCATTCATTGGAGCAAGGTGGTCAGTGAGTGACTTCAACACACAAAATTAAGTAACCTTCCTTTTCTATTATTTTGTGTGCTTGTTTCATCCTAATGCAGTGCATGCAATTAAAGTCTTCCTTTCTGTGTCTCTTTGTGCAGGCCATTCATTGAAGCAATTGTGATCAGTGATGTAGAAGACTGGTAAGGACAGCCATCTTCCTTCTGTAAGTAACTGTCTTTATTGTTTTGTGTGCTTCTTTCATCCTAATGCAGTGCATGTAATGGAAGAGTTCATTTTTGTGTCTCTTCTTTGTGCAGGCCATTCATTGGAGTCAGTGATACTGAAGACTGGCAAAGACAGTCATCTTCCTTCTGTAAGTAGCTCATTTATTGTTTTGTGTACTTATATTAATCTGATTTAAGTAGTAAGTGCACAAAATAATACATTTCCTTTTTTATATCTTCTTTTTGTAGATCATCCATTGGGGCAAAGAATTCAGCGGCATTGTCTTGGCCACTCCCACTCGGTCACATGACTGCCAAGCTACTCTCACCCAGTCATATGACTACCAAGCCATTCCCACCCGGTCACATGGCTGACAAGCCACTCCCACTCGGTCACATGGCCGGCAAGCCACTCCCACAAAGCAAGACACACCTACAGAAGAGGTTCCAAAAATTTTTGAAACCCACCACTGAAACTCACTTAAGAAATGTTTCACTTAGCAACCAAAATTTTGGGACCAATTGTGGTTGTAAGACAAGGATTATCTGTATAAATATGTACGTAGACACATGAGTAAATTGCATATACAAGTTCAAAGGGAAGCAGAATATTTCAATATCAGTGGAAATGAAATAAATAAAGTAAAATGACTGGGCATTCATTTGGAAACATTCATTCTGAGGCAATGAAATCAGTGAAAATAGCTCAGTTAGTTTAAAGTAGAGTTTCCACTCATTTCAGCTCCAGGACAGAGGAATGTTCCTGGTCTAGAATCTGTTGGGATTCAGCAACAGGCCAGAAGAGGATGAAATGCTGGCAGATGTATTTTTTCCCTCCCTGTTTCATTTCTCTTTGTTTTTAAATATTACCCCATCCCCATAGAACTTCTCTCCCATTACTCTGAATGGAAGGAACTTTATTTAGATCACAGGAATCTCAACAAGTGTTTTGATTTAGAAGATCTGCAGAAGACCAAGTTACTTTAGAATCCATTACAACTTTAGCTGCCAGAACTTTGGCCTTTTAAATATCTAAAGTGTTTTTGTCAATGCATAGATATATAGGAATATAGATATATTGTAGATATAGACAGGGGGAAGAAATGTTAATATTGGTGAATTAAAGTATTTTTCGGAAAATATACATACGGGAATGCGATCTGGATAGTGAAGTTTCCCTTCCATGCATTGAACTCTAAATGGGCTGGAACTTGGATGTTGTTGATGGCTCTGATACATTGAAATTCAACAATATTTCCCTCTTCTGTTTATATTGAAAGCTGTTGCGTCCACCTTAGCCTTATGTTGTGTTGACTCATATCTTCTTCACTTGTTACACAGATCAGATGACATATAGAAAATTTTACAGTAAAGAATTCATTTGATAATGAGATTAAAGTTTATGTAAAAGTTCTACGTTGCAATAGCATAAATGTGTAGCGATCTGAGTAAATAGGTTTTTCTCTCTCTTTGCCCCTCATTTTCCTTTCGTCTCTCAGCTGTTATTGTCATGAACTAAAGCACCTTAGATCCACAACGTCTTTTAAACAAGACAATGTTCCATGTATAAAAGGCAGAAGGAAAACTTTTTAGTCCCCTTCTTCCAAATTGCCTCATACTGAAGGTCTGAATTAGAAAACCAAGCTCAGACAACTTTTCTTAAAATGTCACTTCAGATTTTCTCTTTCAACATGGACTAATCAGGGAAGATGTGATTGAGAAGAAAGAGAACAGAATCTATCATCCATACTTAAAATGCCTATTTGAAAAATAATACTTTTAGTTCCCTAGAGATTCAACCATTACTATTTTTTTTTAAAAAAAAGGTTAGGGAATTGTTGGGATTTTTTTGGTAGTTTTGTGTTGTACAATATCCTAGGACCAAGAAAGAGAGTCTATGTCAATGTTCCAAACAGCATCCAAAATTAAATCAGAGTTCAAGGCAAAGTGTTGCTCAAAGTTCCAATTTATTAAGAGAGCCATATTGGCACATCTGGGAAAACCTGAATCTGAGCTTCCTGGTTTTTCCCCACCCCATTGAAAGTTCATGATCTTTCCCCCACGCCCACAAGTCCATCACATGGTCCAATCTTCCACTGCCATGCTGGCAGTTCCACCCATCCAGTTCTGGTCAGGTGCAGAGATGTAGAGACAAAGGATGACCTTGGATTCTAGAAAGGAATTTTATTTTGACAACATCACATTCTACTCCTTACTATTGCTCCTCCCAATTCCCCACTAATGAAACAGCATAGTAGAATAATAGAAAGTGTGGCAGGCCAAAGATCCAAAAGGAAATATGGCTGCAGGCCTGACAGTCTAATTGTGAAGTAGAGATCCATATTTGTGGTCTAAGAGATACATACTCCTCCAGGGAAGAGAAATTTCTAGGTATAAAATGAACTGTAAAATTTATATAAGTAGAAATTCAAAATTTCCCATGCAGAGGGAATCTATTTTATCCTGGAACCAGATTATGAATTTTACTTTTCTTTTATCTTATTGATAGGATGGCAAGACTAATCAATTAATCTTCTCTTCTCTTTCTGTGAAAGATCACACCCATTGACCTTTATAAAATGTTTGCTGGCTGGTTTTTTAGTGTCAAACCCTAGATTCCAGAATCATAACATTCTGACCTCTAATATAACCCCTTGCTGGATTTTAAAGTGAACTCTTTGTGCTTGCTTTAACTTCTTTATTAATCACTTTTGTTTTCTCAGTATGGAAGTCAACGGTAATTTCCCGGGTAGTGAAAGTGATCTGATTTATGGATTTCTATAAAATATGTGGCTAGAAAACAGAAGCCAAAACAGGAAATAGAAGTCTTTGTGGGTTTTTTCTAAACCAGTATTGAATAAAAATTTACCAAATTTACTAATCACTATCAAACTTAAAGTATTGACTATAATGTAAATATAATGGTGATATGAACAATTAAATTATTACAAGTGTTAGTACTACTGTTATTATATTATTAGAGAAGGTATAATCAAGAGGAAGGCAATGGAGAATGGAGAACTATAAAGGCTAAACATGAATGCTGATACAGAAGGCTGTATAATTACTTTATATTGTTATATATGTTTTGTTTTTGTTCTTTTTCCGTTGTGTTTTTCTTTCTGTTTTTAAAGGTAAAAATGTTTAATAAAAACTATTTTTTTTAAAAAAAAAGTGATCTGATTTGATTTAGATTTGTACTGGATTTTCACTACACAAACTTCATATTTTATTAATTTGTTTAAAGACTTATTTTATTTTTTAAAATTTTAGATAGAAATCTCCTTCTTTTTCTGTCCTATTTTTATTGTGGGGAAGATTATCTCAATGTTCCCTGAGGTTTGTTATCGTCTGAGGAGCAATGAAGAGGTAGTGGCAAGCCATTCATCCCAGCAATGTCTTATATATAGCATTGTTTTGAGGGAAGAGATTGAAACAATTTATGTCTAGGATGTGAGGGATCTGTATATTTTTTTCAACAGCACTTTTTCTAGCTCATATAGTATACAGATCCTCAAAGGAAGGCAGTCTGGTTGCAATTTTTCTGCAGTTCTAACTATCCATTGAAGTCTGCGTCTATCCTGGTGTGTTGAAAAGGAAGTCCCAGAGATACTTTTCCCAAACACATCTGGAATTGGGGGGGGGGGTGTTCCTTTAAAAACATTTGGTTTCTCATCTGAGAAATTTCTTCAGTCCTTCTTCAGAAACAAAGAAGCTTCTTGGATGAAAAGTTAAATGTTGTCTTTTGGGAAAGCACCTTTGGAAGAACCCTGACCTGCATGATTAACAACTGCCACAGACATTTTAAAAGAATTGTACTTGAAAAGCAAATATTCATATTCATTATGTTATATTAATTTCTTTAACTGGTTCTAATCTGGAAGGAATCCATCATATTGACCGCATGCTATAAAAAAAAAGAAGACAAAAATTTGTCCAAACTCTTGAATGTTATTAATAAATCTTTGTTTAGATTTTGTTATAAAGAAGTAAATCTTTCTTGGGTCTAACGAGAGGAGAGGTGATATAAACAGTAAATAATACTTAGTTACCTATAATAATATTGATAATAGTAATGAAATAATGATTATGACTAGTAAAAGCCATTTGGATATAAATTGCAAATTGGGACCTGGTTGGGTGGGGGGGAACATAAAACTTATTATCAAATCCTTGTTTAGACTATATATAAAAATGTATGTTTTGGGGGGGGGGGATCCGATGAGAGAAGGTGTGATCTATATAATAAATAATTCTTAATTAGTTACAGTTCTAATCTGGAAGGAATCCATCATATTGACCGCATGCTTACCATTACATCTTATAACACATTCTATAAAAAAAAAGAAATCAATTGATAAAATATCTAAGCCTTCCCCCCCTTCCCCCCCAATTCACCGTTTAAAGCTTTTATACAATTGCTTTTACCAATGCCAACACATATAAATATCATTAAACATTATCCGTTAACATTTCTTTGGCTATTATTGTAACTAATTAAGAATTATTTATTATATAGATCACACCTTCTCTCATCGGATCCCCCCCCCCAAAACATACATTTTTATATATAGTCTAAACAAGGATTTGATAATAAGTTTTATGTTCCCCCCCACCCAACCAGGTCCCAATTTGCAATTTATATCCAAATGGCTTTTACTAGTCATAATCATTATTTCATTACTATTATCAATATTATTATAGGTAACTAAGTATTATTTACTGTTTATATCACCTCTCCTCTCGTTAGACCCAAGAAAGATTTACTTCTTTATAACAAAATCTAAACAAAGATTTATTAATAACATTCAAGAGTTTGGACAAATTTTTGTCTTCTTTTTTTTTATAGCATGCGGTCAATATGATGGATTCCTTCCAGATTAGAACCAGTTAAAGAAATTAATATAACATAATGAATATGAATATTTGCTTTTCAAGTACAATTCTTTTAAAATGTCTGTGGCAGTTGTTAATCATGCAGGTCAGGGTTCTTCCAAAGGTGCTTTCCCAAAAGACAACATTTAACTTTTCATCCAAGAAGCTTCTTTGTTTCTGAAGAAGGACTGAAGAAATTTCTCAGATGAGAAACCAAATGTTTTTAAAGGAACACCCCCCCCCCCCAATTCCAGATGTGTTTGGGAAAAGTATCTCTGGGACTTCCTTTTCAACACACCAGGATAGACGCAGACTTCAATGGATAGTTAGAACTGCAGAAAAATTGCAACCAGACTGCCTTCCTTTGAGGATCTGTATACTATATGAGCTAGAAAAAGTGCTGTTGAAAAAAATATACAGATCCCTCACATCCTAGACATAAATTGTTTCAATCTCTTCCCTCAAAACAATGCTATATATAAGACATTGCTGGGATGAATGGCTTGCCACTACCTCTTCATTGCTCCTCAGACGATAACAAACCTCAGGGAACATTGAGATAATCTTCCCCACAATAAAAATAGGACAGAAAAAGAAGGAGATTTCTATCTAAAATTTTAAAAAATAAAATAAGTCTTTAAACAAATTAATAAAATATGAAGTTTGTGTAGTGAAAATCCAGTACAAATCTAAATCAAATCAGATCACTTTTTTTTAAAAAAAAATAGTTTTTATTAAACATTTTTACCTTTAAAAACAGAAAGAAAAACACAACGGAAAAAGAACAAAAACAAAACATATATAACAATATAAAGTAATTATACAGCCTTCTGTATCAGCATTCATGTTTAGCCTTTATAGTTCTCCATTCTCCATTGCCTTCCTCTTGATTATACCTTCTCTAATAATATAATAACAGTAGTACTAACACTTGTAATAATTTAATTGTTCATATCACCATTATATTTACATTATAGTCAATACTTTAAGTTTGATAGTGATTAGTAAATTTGGTAAATTTTTATTCAATACTGGTTTAGAAAAAACCCACAAAGACTTCTATTTCTATAATAAAAAATGTTTAAAAACCATTAAAAATATTCTATACACAATAAATTAAAATAAAACCATTTAAAAATATTCTATACACAATAAATTAAAATAAAATCATTTAAAAATATTCTATACACAATAAATTAAAATAAAACCATTTAAAAATATTCTATACACAATAAATAAAATAAAATAAAAACATTAAAAGCATAAAGGAAAGAAAACAGGTCACTAACCAGCCGGCAGAATCAGCAGTTCTCTGATACAATGGATGCAAGGAGCAGGCAAGCGACCAGGTAGCAGGTAAGGTGGCCTGGCAGGCTTAGCCAGTCAGGTGAGGGTTGGGACTGGGTGAGGGGGTGGCAAGAAAGGCCTCAGCTGGCGGCCAGACCTCCTAGGACCTGGCCGCCAGCAAAGGACCTCCCTGGACTTGCCCAGCAGAGCACGGGGCAGTGGGGTGGCAGTAGTTTGTGTGGCCTGGCCGCCAGCAAAGGACCTCCCCGGACTTGCCCAGCAAAGCACGGGCCGGCTGCCAGGCTGTGCAAGCTACTGCCGCCCCGCTGCCCTGTGCTTTGCTGGGCAAGTCCGGAGAAGTCTTTTGCTGGTGGCCAGGCTGCACCGTTTAAACTACTGCCGCCCTGCCGCCCTGTGCTGGGCAAGTCCAGGGACCTTGCAAAGGCCTTGCAAGGTCCCTGAACTAGCCAAAGATGCCAGCTGCGCCGCGTAAGCTCCCGCCGCTGTCCGCCCCCCCCCCCCCATGCTTACTGGCGGCCATGTGGCTCTGCACTATAAGCAAGCCCAGGATCCTTGCAATGCTACAAAAGGTCACCGGACTTGCTTATAGTGCAGGACCACAGCAGGCAACTCCAGCTGGCCTGCCGCTGCCTCCCCTGCCCTGTGATTAGTTGCAGCTTACCTCCTTAGCAAGCAGCAATAGAGAGCCAAGCAGGAAAAAGGTAAGTGGGCTTAGATAGAGCTCTTAGAAGCGGGCAGGCGGGGCGATTGGTGAGCCAGCCAATCAGTGAGCAGTGGATGGGGAAGCGTGGTACAGATGGGCGGGGGTATCAAGCGAGTGAGCGATGAGTGGACGGGTGGGGTGGGAGCGAGCAAGGGGGCCGGGGCAGGCATTCCGGTACTGTTCCACCGGTGGAACGGGTTCTAAATGGCACGGTAGATTTGACAAACCTCTTTTACCAAACCGGTTAGAACCGGCAGGAACCCACCACTGGCGAGCTCCATATTACAACCTTTTGTGCCACAGTTGTTAAGGGAATCACTGCAGTTGTTAAGTTAGTGACATGGTTGTTAAGGGAATCTGGCATCCCCATTGACTTTACTTGTCAGAAAGTCACAAAAGTTGATCACATGATCCCAGGACTCTGCACCCATCATAAATATGATATAATTTCCTGCATCCAAATTTTGATCACGTGACATAGGGATGCTGCAAAGGTCATAAGTGTGAAAAATAGTCATGTCACTTTTTTGTAACTTTGAACAGTCACTAAATGAGCTGTTGTAAGTCAAGGACTACCTGTAAATATCTGTCAAAAGATCCAAAACCAGATTAAGAAAAATAAAATCACTTGAACCTTCCTGAAGCTAGGATTGGAGCTGCTGGAGAGAAGGGGGGTGAGTCACAGAGACAAAGACACTGAGGTGGGGGCCCTTAAACTCCATATCACTTGAACCTTCCTGAAGCTAGGATTGGAGCTGCTGGAGAGAAGGGGGGTGAGTCACAGAGACAAAGACACTGAGGTGGGGGCCCTTAAACTCCATATCACTTGAACCTTCCTGAAGCTGGGATTGGAGCTGCTGGAGAGAAGGGGGGTGAGTCACAGAGACAAAGACACTGAGGTGGGGGCCCTTAAACTCCATATCACTTGAACCTTCCTGAAGCTAGGATTGGAGCTGCTGGAGAGAAGGGGGGTGAGTCACAGAGACAAAGACACTGAGGTGGGGGCCCTTAAACTCCATATCACTTGAACCTTCCTGAAGCTAGGATTGGAGCTGCTGGAGAGAAGGGGGGTGAGTCACAGAGACAAAGACACTGAGGTGGGGGCCTCATATATCTATAAACCAAAATAGCAATAATACATTCTGGATTAGTGTGTTTGAGATTGTGATTTTATTTATTTCAAAATGACTGGCTTAGTTCAATGTAATAGCTGTTTTGCACCTGTCTTTCGCAGTACTCTTTTCAAATTTGGATACTGTCCCCTTTGTAAACAAATTACTAGTCTACATAGGCAGATTACCTATCTAGAATCTGTAATCTGTGCTCTCCAAGCAGAAACTAGGTGTCTACGTCAGCCATTCCACTCTATGGCGATGCCACACTATCAGCCCCCTCTACCACAAAGATCTTGCAGGAGAAGAGCTGTCTGGACAACCGTGGGATCTGGCAGGTTGAGAGCTGTGAACCATAAACACAAAGCTTTTGCTGTGACCCAGCAAAACAGATATAGTGCCCTTGCTGACCTTAATGGGGACACTAAAGAGATAGATCAAGGCAGTTGTGATAATGATGACTCAAATAAGCAGGGGATCGTGGTCCAAAACGAAGAACTTTCTTCGGAAAGACGAAAGGGGAACCAGGTATCACACATCAGTCGCAGAAGAAGATCAAGGTATGCAAAAAGAGAAGTCACCTTCTGGTTGGTGATTCAATTGTAAGGGATGTTAATTTAGGAGGGGATATAGAGGTTTTAAAAGAGGTCAGGTGTCTGCCAGGTGCTACTGCCAGCAGAGACAAGAGGCGTATTCTTAAGATAGTCAAGAATGCAAGTAAGGACTGTGACGTTGATGCTATTATACATCTTGGCACTAGTGATCTATCCCAGAAAGATGTACTTTCTGTGCAGAATGATTTCCAGAACTTGGGGTATGAACTTAATAGTATAGGTTGTAGGCTTATCTTTTCAGAGGTTTTACCTGTATATAAGGGAAGGGCCAGCGTGTAGCAGAGTTTAATGTGTGGCTAAAGGAGTGGTGTAAAAGGGAAGGCTTTGATTCTATTAGTCATAATGCCTGCAGCTGGTCCAATGAAAAACTGTACAAAAGAGATGTGTTGCACCCACCCAAGAAAGGGACTGAGTTACTTGGCATTAAATTCACAGATTTTCTTGATAAACATTTAAACTGAAGAGCGGGGACAGAGAATTAATAGATACAGAACATCTCTGTCCCCAGCAAACTAAAATTCATAGGGTTATAAATGCATGTAACATAGATGTGTGTGTGGGTAAGATTATCACTCCTGCTGTCAAGCAAAACCAAGCATGTAATAGTGATTGCCATACCATGTGCATGAATCACACAAGTGGCAAGAAAATAGGGGCAGTCAGGCATAACACAGGTTATGTAGACAGTAAACACAAGGTCAATCAAAATGGACTCAAATGTCTCTATACCAATGCCCAGCGTATGAGGAATAAACAGGGAGAATTAGAAATTGAAGTAAAAGAGGGCAGATATGATATTATTGCCATTACAGAAACTTGGTGGGATGAAACTGACAAATGGAACATACAGCTAGAAGGATTTAAATTATTTAAAAGAAATAGACCAAATAAAAGAGGAGGTGGAGTTGCACTATATATAAGAAATAACTACATCTCTACAGAAATAGAGCACAACAATAATGAGAACTATCTTGAATGCATTTGGGTCGATATTAAAGGTTGTGGGGGAAATGACATTGCCATAGGTCTATACTACAGGCCACCCAACCAAGCAGAGGAAGAAGATGAACTTTTTGCTAGTCAGCTAACTAAGGTATGTAGGAAGCACACCACAATAGTAATGGAAGATTTTAACTACCCTGACATCAACTGGGAAACAAACTCTGCACCAAGTGGAAGATCCAACAGGTTCCTAACAAACCTAGCAGACAACTTTGTTTTCCAAAAAGTAGAGAAGGAAACAAGGGGATCAGCCATATTGGACTTAATTCTCACTAACAGAGAGGAAATGATAGAAGGTGTTGAAGCCATAGGAACCCTGGGGGCAAGTGACCATGCAATATTGGAATTCAACATTATGCAAACACAAGTAGTAGAACAAAGTCAAACTAGAGTCTTAGACTTTAAGAAAGCTAATTTCAATAAACTTAGAGAGAGCTTGGGAAAAATTCCATGGATGAGAATCCTCGAAGGGAAAACAACTCAAGAAGCTTGGGAAATTTTGAAAAATGAGATTACAAAAGCCCAGTCTAGCACAATACCAATGAAGAAGAAAAATAACAGCTCCCAAAAGAAACCAGCATGGCTGCATAAAGAACTATCTGACAAACTGAAAGACAAAAAAAAGTAAGTATAAAAAGTGGAAGGAAGGGGACATAACTAAGGCAGAATATCAGCAAACATCCCGAGCCTGTAAAGATGAAGTGAGGAAAGCTAAGGCTCACAATGAAGAAAGGCTTGCCACAAAAGTAAAAATTAACAAAAAAAGCTTCTTCCAACATGTTAAAAACAAGAAAAAAAGTTAAGGAAACAATTGGTCCATTGCTAGGAGAAAGTGGCAAGAAGGTGACAAGCAACAAGGAGAAAGCAGAACTATTTAACTCATGTTTTGCATCTGTCTTTACACAAAGTGATAAAACAGTCCAACCTATCAAAAGCAGCACCACAAAAATCAGATTAGGAACACAAATTGAAATAGGGAAGAAAATCGTAAGTGAGCACCTGTCTACCCTAGACGAGTTCAAATCACCAGGACCGGATGGATTACACCCCAGGGTTCTGAAGGAACTAGCAGACGAGATCTCAGAACCACTGAATTATATCTTCCAGAGATCCTGGAACACCGGGGAACTACCAGAGGACTGGAAAAGAGCTGATGTGGTTCCCATTTTCAAAAAAGGGAAAAAATTAGATCCAGGAAACTACAGACCTATCAGCGTAACCTCAATACCAGGAAAGATTCTGGAAAAAATAATCAAGCAACGAATTTGCGAACACCTAGAAGCAAACAAAGTAATAGCCAAAAGCCAACATGGATTTGTCAAAAACAGATCATGCCAGACTAATCTTATTGCATTCTTTGATAATGTGACAAAATTAGTGGACCAGAGGAATGCTGTTGATATAGTTTACTTGGACTTCAGTAAGGCTTTTGATAAGGTAGACCATAACCTACTACTAGATAAAGTAGAAGAATGTGGGTTAGACAGCATCACCACCAGATGGATTCGCAACTGGCTGACCAACCGCACTCAACGTGTAGTTCTCAATGGAACTGCATCTACATGGAGGGAAGTATGCAGTGGAGTACCCCAAGGCTCTGTTTTAGGCCCAGTTCTCTTCAACATCTTCATCAATGATTTGGATGAGGGAATAAATGGGGAACTCATCAAATTTGCAGATGATACCAAGCTGGCAGGGATAGCCAACACTCCAGAAGACAGGCTTAAGATACAGAAGGATCTTGACAAACTTGAACATTGGGCACTATCTAATAAAATGAAATTCAATGGTGAAAAGAGTAAGGTTCTACATTTAGGCAACAAAAATGGAATGCACAGGTACAGTATAGGTGATACCTTGCTCAGTAGTAGTAACTGTGAAAGGGATCTTGGAGTCCTAGTGGACAACCATTTAAATATGAGCCAGCAGTGTGCAGCAGCTGCCAAAAAAGCCAACACAGTTCTAGGCTGCATCAATAGAGGGATAGAATCAAGATCACGTGAAGTGTTAATACCACTTTATAATGCCTTGGTAAGGCCACACTTGGAATGCTGCATTCAGTTCTGGTCGCCACGATGTAAAAAAGATGTGGAGACTCTAGAAAGAGTGCAGAGAAGAGCAACAAAGATGATTAGGGGACTGGAGACTAAAACATATGAAGAACGGTTGCAGGAACTGGGTATGTTTAGCTTAAGAGAAAGAAGGACTAGGGGAGACATGATAGCATTGTTCCAATATCTCAGAGGTTGCCACAAAGAAGAGGAAGTCAAACTATTCTCCAAAGCACCTGAGGGTAGAACAAGAAGCAATGGGTGGAAACTAATCAAGGAGAGAAGCAACTTAGAACTGAGGAGAAATTTCCTGACAGTGAGAACAATTAATCAGTGGAACAGCTTGCCTCCAGAAGTTGTGAATGCCCCAACACTGGAAGTCTTTAAGAAGATGTTGGATAGCTATTTGTCTGAAACGGTCTAGGGTTTCCTGCCTAGGCAGGGGGTTGGACTAGAAGACCTCCAAGGTCCCTTCCAACTCTACTATTGTATTGTATTGTAAAATTAACTGAACTAATAAGCACTGTAAAACATTCATTACATGTAATATAAGGTATCCCATTTCCAATCTTAGAATAAATGAAAAAAATAGATTGAGCAGGAAAACCCTCTGAAATGAATTGGGCAACATAGTTTATCAATCATTAAATAAAATTTTATTGATTTCAAGGAGCACCAGACCCATCCTAAAAATTACTTGCTTTCTCTTGGAAACTTAGGGTTCACACTGATTGAATTTGTTGAACCAAGGACAATAGAAGCAAGAAAATAGCCCACTGAAGTTAAATAACAGTTTCCACTCATTTAGGACAGAGTCCTAAATTCTAGTTCTAGTCTTCAGCTTTGGAATCACAGTACCTCTCTCCCATGCTCTGAATGGAAGGAATTTCATTTACAAATATTATTGTACAATGGAGCTTGCATTTGAAATTGCAATGAGGAGGAGGAGGAGGAAGAGGAGGAAGAGGAAGAGGAGGAGGAAGAGGAGGAGGAGGAAAGAAGAAGTTTAAGATTTAGATTTTCAGTAGTTTTAGACAAAAGATTTTGGATGCGTCATAATGAAGCAGAGCCAAATATGGTAAGATATTTTCTCACATTAGATCTTTTTCTGATTTTATTATATCTTCCCATGAGGAACACAGAGCACACTAATCATCCTTAACTCATTCATTCATTGAATTATTCATTATTTGTTGATAGAATAACTAACTTCTATCTTTGGGTGACCATGGGTTGGGAACCATACCAACTCACTCAGAAATATCGAAATAATATTTATTAGCTTGAAAGATTCTAGGGTTGTGTAATAGAAAAATATTTAAGAAGCCAATTTGCCCCAAATCACTAGGATTTTTCTTAAATGCTTAATGCTTAAATCTATAGGGAGCAAACATGCTTTTGAAACCCAGAAAATTTGGTTAGACCGTCAACCATATGATTGAATCATAAGGGATGTAAATTTAGGAAAGGATATGGACGTTTTAAAAGACGTCCCTCATCTGGAACCTTTGGAATGGTGGGCTTCTGCAGAGGCGTCCCTCTCCGGGGCTGTAATTGTGTGGGGTGTGTGCACGCCTATGTTTTCCACGGCGTGGGGCTATAGCCGGAAGACGAGGAATGCAAGGGGGACCACGGGCCTTGTCTTTCTGAAGAGGACCTGTCCCCAAAGAGGGCAGATGTGCTGGCATCAGTCTTGGGATGTTCAGTGGAGTCCCCCCAGGGAAAAGCGCCCTGCCAGGTACTTTTAACCATATATTTTGGTCCTAAGAATGCAAAATGCTGCAAAAACCCATAAATGCAGGCCAGTATTTGACTGTTTCAAATGTGATTGGAACACTCAACAAGGTGACCACAGTATGTGTGTCTGTGTGTGTCTCTGTGTATGTGTGAGAGTGAGTGAGAGACAGAGAGACAGAAAGAGAAAGAAAGAAATAAAGAAAAAAAAGAAAGTGGGAGAGAGAGATGAAAGAAAGAAAAGAAAGAAAGAAAGAAAGAAAGAAAGAAAGAAAGAAAGAAAGAAAAAAAAGTAAGAGAATTTATGACCACAATTGAGCCCAAAATTTTGGTTGCTAAGCAAGAGTGTTGTTAAGCGAGTTTCCCCACATTTTCCAAGTTGCCCATGCCCACCCAGTCACATGATTGCTGAGCCACTTGCACAAAACAGGCCACACCTACAAAATAGGTTCTAAAAATTTTTGAACCCCACCACTGGTATAGGGCATCCACCCCATTGTAACATACCAAGTGGACAGAAACAATTGGAGTCAGATAGGCAAACCCTCAGGTAGGAAGGAAAGTTGGCAAGGGGGAATAATTTGTCAGAGTGATGTGATATCATTTAGAATGTTAGCCATTATTGTTAGCATTTTAGCATGGCATCCATGCCTCCTTTTGCAATCATGTTTTTCCTTTGAACCAAAATTTTGATGAAACAATAGGGCTGTATTCTGAAGTCCCAAGGCTTCTTTATGGTCAGTAGGCTTGGAAATGCTGAAGAGAGAATGCCCATGGACTCAGAACCCTACACATTAAACGACACAGAGATCTAAAACATAAATTCATATCGCATGATATTCTTGCAGTTACTATCAGATAGCCTGCATTCACAGAAGCAGCAAATAGAGTTTGAAGAGACTATCAAATTTAAGAAAGAGTCATGGCAACTAAAATTTCTAAGGCAGACTCAATGCTGTTACAGCTATAATAAGCACGTGGTGGTAATAGCAACCCCTGGCTCTACCTGAGCAATAACATTGACACCAAGCAGGAGCCAGAATTTCAAATAATGATTCTGGAGGCTTTCAAGAAGACAAAATAAGAGTGCATTGCCATATAACAGTATCATGTACAAGCCCCATTCAATCACAGTGATAGCTGAACAATGCCCCCTTTACTGCAGCCAAAGTGACTTTCCAGTTTGAATAGATGAATTCATTATCTACATTCCATGAATTTTATAAATGTGCAAACAAAAGTCAGAATATTTTTGACTAGGAAAGCAGAATAGAAAATTATTAATTGCGAGCCTAGGGAAGTTTTTTTGTTTTGTTCTGTGCCTTTGAGTCAGTGTTGATTCCGGTCAACTGCCCGTACTAATCTCTGAAGATTTTTAGCAAGATTTTAGGAAATGGTTTCAACATCAGTCTCCAGTCCTTGATGAAATTATAGGATTATTGAATGATTATTCCCCATTGTTATTGCATTTGGACTAGTATTAGCAACTCATCTGGAGATACAAGTTTCTGATGAAAATTAAGGAGGCTTTCATAGAAAAGAGTCAGATTGGAATATTGCCACACTCCATGCAGATAGTGAAAAACCCTATTCTCCATTCCCTTTATTTTTGTAGTACAGGAGCACAACTTTTGTTTAGAGCCACATTTGTCCTTTGAATGACAGGGTGACTTTCTGAATGGTAGCAAAGCAGGGCATGATTTTAAAATAGGGTGTTCAGGGGATGGGTGGAGAGAGTTTTGGAGGACCAAAATTTAAATCAATCAAATCGTATTGAATTCAGCATAATGAAAAGGCTAGATGGAAGGATTCAGGGGAACAATTCCAATTGAATATGTATAGTGTTCTGTCCGCCCCCCCCCCCCCCCGCGTATACCAAAACTCTGGCACAAAGTCTTTGCAAAGGGGTCTTTATTACATACGGTTTCAACCTTGGCAGCAATCCAGCCTGCCAAGGTCCAGATAACGATTTGGGAGCAATACAGGCACAGGGTAAACTCTGGCAGCAATCCAGGTACACAGC
The DNA here is from genome assembly GCF_964273705.1 of Natrix helvetica. Classification (NCBI taxonomy): domain Eukaryota; kingdom Metazoa; phylum Chordata; class Lepidosauria; order Squamata; family Natricidae; genus Natrix; species Natrix helvetica. The sequence continues at coordinate 75,748,334 of NC_138549.1, read as the reverse complement.
ACTCTTTGGCAGCACTCCTGCTTGCCAAGATACGACACCGATCTAAGAGGTTCTCCAACTTCAATGATCAGTTGATTCCTGCAAAGGGCGTGTCCACAAGTAGCCCCTTTATAGTCTGGAGAGGAGTCTAATTATCAGCAAATGAGAGCAATTACCTCCTGTAACTGCTCAATTGCTCCTTACGCAGAGTAGCACGCCGGTAACGAGCATCTAATAACTCACTGCTGATGTCTGACTCACTGTCCCGTGACTCCTCCCCACTGCTCCAAGTCATTGCATCAGGAGCCCCCTTCCTTTGGCTTTCACCACTGCTCCATGCCTCAGGCGCCTCCTGGTGGCCAACCAGCTTCTCTGCGCCCTGCTCAGAGTCAGAACCCTGTCCAGGGTCCTCCACATCCTCCAGAGCCAACTCATAAGGACCCTCACTGTCGGAGTCTGGTGGCAGCTCCAATGGCTCCTGCTGGGCCACAACAGTATAGTATATTCAAGAGTAACAAATTTAATGAATTAAATTAAATTGGACAGATTTTGCATATTATCTATCAGTATTTATAAATAAATGACTCTTTGTTGCATTGAGTTCCATTGAGTTCATGTGAATCTCTAAAAAATCTTCCATTTCTGATGTTTATGTACCGTATTTATTCGAGTATAACGCGCACATGTGTATAACGCACACCCCCTAATTTTCGATTAAAAATCGGTATAAAATTTTGTTTTATACAAAAAAAGTTGTTGAACACGTGCGGCCATGATAAAAATCATTTATTGACAATGTAAACTGGTATAAACACAATACCGAAATAAAATTACCGGTAACAATATTTATTTAAAATGCTTCAAAGTCAGACTCATCATCAGATACACCAAAGAGTTGTTCCCATTCTTCTTGAGTTAATTTTTCATCAGTGTCCCAGTTGGCGGGAACATCTCCAGTTTCTCCAGTTTCTCCAGTTTCTTCGCTTTCTTCTGAGTCTGAATTCCACAGCAGGTCGTCTTCTGTGCCGTCCATTTTATTACTGATGCCTGTCTTCAAAAAACTCTTGATGATCATTTCTTTTGGTATGTCTTCCCATGATGTTTTAACCCAGGATGTCACGAGAGATAGGCCAGGTTTCTTGAGGTTTCCTTTTGCAGTCAATTCTTTGTCGTCGGATTTCATCCAGGTAATCCACTTTTCCCTGACTCTGTCTTTGAAGGGTTTGTTTAAAACAACATCTAGTGGCTGAAGAATAGAGGTTAGTCCACCTGGAATCACAGCTTGAAATGTTTTTAGACTTTTAAATTTGTCCTTCACAGTGTCTGTCAGGTGTGAGCGGAACTGGTCCCATACAAGCATGGATTTCTTCAGTAGTGCGCCTGGTCTAGTACTCCAAACTTTATTTAACCATAAAATGATGCCCTTTTCATCCATCCATCCTTTAGGATGACAATGGATCACGACACCTGGTGGAAATTTAACTCCTTTTGGAATAGTCTTTCTTTTAAAAATCACCATTGGTTTAAGTTTAAAACCATCTGCCATACAGGATAACACAACGGTAAAATGAGTTTTCTCATGGCCTGTGGTTCTAATCTGGACTGTGTGCTTCCCTTTGCTGTCAATTGTCCTGTTGCCTGGTAGGTCAAAACACATGGGGGTCTCATTCATATTGCCTATCTGTGAAAGTTCAAAATTAATCTGCTTGCGTTTGTTGATTATAAAGGTATGGAATGAAGCGATCTTCTCTTCTAAATCATTAGGCAGCTTCTGTGCTATCTTTGTTCTCTGGCGTATTGCAAGTCCATGCCTTTTCATAAACTTTTGTGTCCATCCATTAGAGGCTTTGAAGTTTGAATCTTTGCAAAACTTTTGGGCTTGAAGTCTAATGTGGAGTGATGTGACAATGTACCCACTACTTCTTTGGTCAATGATCCATTCATAAAGTTCCTTCTCCATGTCTGGGTACATGGCTTGTCTCCCTTGTTGTGCTTTTTTTGTTTTATTCATATCTTTCAGGACAACTTTCTGTTTTCTCCATTCTCTAACATTTGTCTCTGGTACAGTGAATTCTCAGCTAGCTGCTCAATTTCCATGAATTTCAGCATGATCAACAACTTTGAGCTTGAATGAAGCATCATATGCAGAACGCTTTCTCTTGATACCCTGAGTTGCCATCTAACGGGCAATGCTTACTATCTAACGTGTGAGGGAGGCGAGGAAATGAAATCTCACCCCCAGTTCGGGCCGCCCACTGTACGCGACGAGGGGACGTTTTTTTTTCCTTTGCCCTTCGCTGGGGCTGCCAGCGAGGCGAAGAAATCAAGAGGGGACATTTTTTTTTCCTTTGCCTTTCGCTGGGGCTGCCAGCGAGGCGAAGAAATGAAGAGGGGACGTTTTTTTTCCTTTGCCTTTCGCTGGGGCTGCCAGCGAGGCGAAGAAATCAAGAGGGGACATTTTTTTTACTTTGCCTTTCGCTGGGGCTGCCAGCGAGGCGAAGAAATCAAGAGGGGATGTTTTGTTTCCTTTGCCTTTCGCTGGGGCTGCCAGCGAGGCGAAGAAATCAAGAGGGGATGTTTTGTTTCCTTTGCCTTTCGCTGGGGCTGCCAGCGAGGCAAAGAAATGAAGAGGGGACGTTTTGTTTCCTTTGCCTTTCGCTGGGGCTGCAAGTGAGGCGAAGAAATGAAGAGGGGACGAGGGGATGTTTTTTTTTTCTTTGCCCTTCGCTGCGGCTGCAAGCGAGGCGAAGAAATGAAGCGGCAACGAGGGGACGTTTTTTTTTTCCACCACCCCAGCCCAGCCCTCATTTATAACGTGCACCCACACTTTGATTCCTTTTTTTGGTACAAAATTTTGCGCGTTATACTCGAATAAATACGGTACCATTTAATCATTTTGTTTGGTTCAGATCCTTTATCAGATTGAGTTAAATTGAATAGATTGATTGATTGTCGCGCAAATGTATCATATCTTTGGTGTTTCTTTGGGAACATCCTGGTCATTAAATCCCAGAGTTGATTTGATCACACAATATCCTCAAGAATATTGCTACATTATACATGTTTTATTATTTAATATTCTAATATTAAAATGATTGTTGAAATGCATATTCAGTTCTTTAGATATTTTTCACATTTAAAGGTGTTTCTTTCTAGTGCAAGAAAACACAGAAATTCCCACAAATATTAGATCAGTTGGAGTGGAAGATATTTTAATGTTGTGATGCATGACTGTTCTTATTATCATATATAGTTTTGTGAAGCATTTTTTTCTTGACACTAAACTTTGCAATGTTCACCAAAACTCTGGTATGAACCTCTGTTCATACTGAACAGTGCATACTATTTTTGCAAGCCTACTTCATCCAACCTGGAAGGAGGAAGCACATTTATTCATCCTTATTGCATTGGAAAACCACACATACTCTTCTAATTTCTCATGCTATTATCGAAGATATTTAAAGAGATACAGAAAGAAGCAGATAATGCTAGGAATGTGCGATAGCCAGAGAATAGTATGAAGAATGGGCAGATATTTCTGAAAGTTGAATTCCTCCTCAGATCCAGCTTCTTCTACAAGTCTCTTTGGATATGAAAGACATGAAAATATGGTAACAATTAAGGAGTTCCTGGCAAGAATTTCCATTACATGTGAGAAGCAAAAAAGTAGAAACCCCAAGGTTTTTTTTACCCTTTGTCAATAATTACTGGTAAATTCCACAGTAATCCACATCTGATGACAGTTTTTCCATCTTACACTTTAAAGTTAATACTTGTTCTGGTTATGTTCTTGACATTTAATGTTTAATGTTTATTGATGATTATTCTCCACTCCCAGTAATTGAATTGGTCAGGTCCAAATTAGCTATTGTTAGCTCTATTTTTGTTTTGGACTTAATTGCAGTCATTCAGCATTTTATTTAGGGACACACAGAAATTAGGAATGAGCAACATTGAGAGAAAGGGGAGGTGCTTTTTCTATTTTTTTTTCTTTTCCCATTGAATTTTTTCTTTCTTTTCCTATTGAACTGGAGGTGGTTTGGACTGGAAGGCTGGGTTGGCTTTTCTAATATAGGTATATAGAAATAATGTGAGGGAGGGAAAGAAATCGAAATATCATGGGTGACATGACATGCAAATACTTGCTAATTATGTATTAATTTCATTTGCACAATACCTGCATAACACATGTGATATAATTGTTCTGGCCTAGGCTTCCCGATACAGTAAAAGAACACGCTTAGTCCAAAAAAACCTCTTTTTATTTCAAAGGCTGTGAATTATGTTTTCATTCACAGCCTGTAATGAGTCCCAAATAGTTATAATGAGTCCTACAGTAGGCTGCCAAAGTCCTTTGGGATAAGGCTGATAAGCACCCACCTTTATCTTTCTTGAAACTCTGCCATAGACTTAATTGGCAATTAGTTTGGCATGGCCACATGGAGCAAAGAGAAGGTAAACTGACCAGCATGAACCAAATTGCTTCCTGCAAAGGCTCATGTGCCTTTGCTCCTCCTTTATGTTCTGTGGGAGGGGCCAATCACCTCCAAGCCTTACTCCCAAAACACCCCTTCTGTCTTAACTGTTCTTGTCTTCTGGCAGCTCTACGCATGTGCGCACTGGGAACAGAGGGAGCCTGTTCCTCTGCCTCGCTGCTGTCCAACCCTGGAAGCTCCGGAGGCAGCACATAACTGCCAGATAGCCCTGGCCCCCTCTCGGCCTCTGATGCAGAGTCCTCATCCGAGCCTTCCCCAGACTCCAGGATTGGCCTGTGTTCCTCCCCAATCTCCTCACTGTCTGACTCTGCTGCCAGCTCCATAGGACGTTGGCGGACCACAACAATAATTGTGGATTGTGCTGGATGTCTTTATTAATGATCTAGTAATTTTCATTAACTCTGACCAAGTAGCTAATGGCTAACTAGGACAAAGGGGTATAAACAAGCCCATGCTAAAAGTGCTGGGTGAGAGAATCACTGTTTTCACTAAAGAAAAGATGAGCTCTTTCTTAGTTCAGAATGTTTGTGATTCAAAATGTGACATGCATTCTCTCAAAAAATTACTTACTGACAATGAAGGAGCCTTCTTTAGCAATTGTAAAATCACTCAGCCAGCTAATCAGCAGAGGAAAAAGCAGCATTCTGATATGGAGTGTTAAAAATCTTGTACCCCTTGCAAGATTTGACAATATTCTGACCTTCTGGATATTGTTTGGAGAGCATTAAATACTCCCTCCCTAGAATTTCTAAAGGTAAATAGAAATATACAAAGTCTTTCTGATAAAATTGGCTAATGATTAACTACATCTATACAGACTGAACACAGATGCAGTTTTGTTTATATAATGCACCTTTCATATATATTGATCTATAGGTCACCTCTGTTGACTTGGGTTGTGATGTGTTCGTGTCGCAATCAAGTACCTTATTCTCTGAGCATTTTGTGAATCCTATTAAATAGTAAATATGTGGGCATTGGTTCCCTGAGATGGCTCCCTCTATTAACCTTTGCTTCCACTCTCCCCATTTTACAGGGAGGGGAATTTACCAGTCAGCTTCCTTCCCCTCATATGGTAAGGCCCCTTCAGGTGGTATCAGGGGAACAGCCCCTCTTTCAACTATAGCTTTGAGTGTTTTCCAGGTACATTTATTCTTCTGTCGTTTATACATCTCTGAAGTGGGAATGTAACCTTTTCTTTTACCTAGACATTCCTGCATTCAGGAGCTCCAGAAAGTTTTGGGCTTGGGCTTTGGTTATCTTTCTTGCTGTCATGGTCTTCTTACATGGACCCATTTGCATGGTGGTAACATTTGCCACCATTATGCCTTGAGCAGACCCCTCTGCTAAAAGAGGTACTCAGAAGGAAGGAGGAGCTTTGTTTAATAATTGCAGTCCAATGCCTTCCTGCAGGAGTTCAATATTTGGTCATCAGTTTTATATGTACATACATCCCTGTTCGCAGCCTCCTTCCTCCTTTCTTCTTCCCCTTCTATTTATTTCTCTTCTCAGCTAGAACCCCACATACTCCCATACCACATTTCTGGATTCCAATCATGCGAGCCAAGCTTTTGCAATTACAGGTAATCCTTGACTTATGACCATTCATTCAGCAACCATTCAAATGGCACTCAATAAGGAGGCTTCCAATGTTCCATGAATTTACAGCATCCTTGTCGTCATATGATTGAGATTTGCTATATAGAGGGAAAGTGAAAGATAAGCAGACTTGTAAAATACTGCTACTATGGTCTATCTCCCGAAAATCTACAGTAGTTCTATTCTTCCCACGGAGCTGTTTTTTGATCTGGTGTACCTCATTGGATAGAAATCTCTTGTAACCTTTACAGCATCTCATTGTCAGTCATTTGTTCTGCAATATTGTCAGTTAGTAGATGTCTTGTTTCTGGTCCATTTTTTTCTTCTTCTCCATCTCTTGCAGAGCAGAGAGATTGACTAAACAAGTTATTCTTTTCTGAGCTGTTTTTCTCCCCAGTGTAGCACTTCCCCCAAAAGTGCTAACTACAAATTAACTAGCTCGGTTTTGTCATCTTAGTTGATTGGAAGTTTTCATCTGGCACTGTTACTGATGCCTTCATCAGGTTTTAGTTAAAGGCTTTCCTTTGCCTCTGAAGTGATTCATGAGTTGCACTAGGCAAAGAGTGCATGCCTTTCAATGTATGCTCCCCTTCATGGGCCTGCTTACTCTCTTGTAATCCTTTCCCCTCAAATGAATGCAACTATAAACATTCTCTTCTTGAGAATTATCCCAACATCAGAGTGAATGTTCCAAAGGGTGGGGGAGCAGTATTAAAGACCACAAGATCTGCCATGTTATCTGGTTTCCTTGTGAGTCAAGTACCAGAAAACTTTTGCTTCGTTTGGGCTCACTAGGCATAGGGGGCCATATCCATCTGATGCTATAAAGCACGGATCAATCTTCGTCATGTCATGTGATGTATCAGGATGTATTGGGATGTTTTTTGCCTTGCAGAGCTGGGGTGGGTGTGGCCTGCATGTGACGCATCCCGCCTACTGAAGTTAAATCTTAAGCATGTTTGTAGTCATTTTTCACTTAGCAACTATTTCTTGTGACAACTGAATTGCTGGCTCCAGTTGTGGCTGCTAAATGAGGACAAGTGTATTCCATCAGTTGCATCAGCGGCTGACCTAATCTAGCAAATCAATTAATGTTTAGAAAAGGCCATTGAGATAATATCTTCCGTATAAGTTTCTACCAAACAGCTCTATCACATTCAAGGAGGACACATCAAATTCCCTTCACTTTGTTCATTAAAGGAAGCATAGCCTTGTTCTATGGTCATCAAAAACAAGAAGGGATTTGGTAATCCAAAAAGGTGCTACAAGATTTGTTTTGATGGCTTCACTTTGTATAGAACAATGAATCAGACTGAATTTATACCATGGCAAATTCTAGCCCATTCTGTGTTAAATTACAGCTTTAGTAAGGGTGTAGTTTGGGAAGGCCTGGGCCAATTTCTAAACTTTATCTTAATCTTTAATTGCTTATTATTATATAATTTCAAACTGTAAAAACAAACAAACAAAAGAAAGCAAAATAAAACAAAAACAATTATAGAAATCCATATGGGTGAACCTCCATCAGATTCTGAACATCAAAGTACCTTTGGCTATTTCCAGAACAACAGAAGGAGCACCAAGATTCTTCCTGGATCTTTGATTAGACTGTGAACTGAAGCATTAAATGTATCTTTACAAATTATACTACAAATTGTTTTGCGGTAAAAATGATTAAGGTATTTTTTTTATTTTTTTTTAAAGAACTTGACACCTCTATATGAAAAAACATCAATTTCAATTATTGTCATTGCTTTAAGATGCTGATTCATAATTCAGAGTAATGAAATGTTTACAACTAAAATATATATAGAAAACATCTACATTCCTCAAGATGCATTTTTTAAAAATATATTTATAATGTTACATTATAATATGTGTTCTGCCTTAAAGATGTTGTATAAACTTGTTTTTAAACGTTATCATTTCCCCAATAATTTGAGTTGGTAAAATCTGTCTTTAACCAAGTAGGCTTTTAGGTTTGGGTCCACCATTTATATTTGTATACAATCCAGCTTCATGTGGTCATTTTAAAAAGAATGATTTTCAGACATTCATCTTCTGGTTCTAATGGTGCTGTTATATATTTAATTAGATCTGTAAAATAAAATGTGAACAGTAAGTAAGAAATAAATTTGCATCTTTACATTTTAGGTAATTATTTTTAAAACTCATTCATCTGATCTGCAGTAGAAAGCAGCCTGCAATAATTTTAAGACATCAAACTGTATGGGCATGAGGATTCTGAAAGTCAGTATCACCATTTTTAAATCAAATGGTTAAAACTACTCAAATGACTCAAGACCATTTTATCACTGAGCAATTTCTATCTTTTTAAAGATGACTTTTGACCCAATGACATGTAAACAACTTTAATAATTTATTAGCCATTCTTGATATTTTGGGATATAAGCTCTGGTAGTCAGAATGAACTCAAAACACCAACATTTTAAATATAGGAATGGGGAATTAGATGTAACCAAACTTAAATTCATCCTCACAGGGGATACACTTGAGGGAAAATGGAACACAAATGCAGTGAATAAACAAACTCATAGCATACTCAGTAAACACAGACAATAGAAGAATACCTGGGAACTATAGCACACAATGTCAAGAAAGCCTCCATTTTTTATTAACTAAGAAGATTTTCAATAAAATGTCCACTATAGAAATATTTCATATTTATATGTAAATTTCAGCAAAATTTGTTTTTAATACAATAGTAGAGTTGGAAGGGACCTTGGAGGTCTTCTAGTCCAACCCCCTGCCTAGGCAGGAAACCCTTCCAGTGTTGGGGCATTCACAACTTCTGGAGGCAAGCTGTTCCACTGATTAATTGTACTAACTGTCAGGAAATTTCTCCTCAGTTCTAAGTTGCTTCTCTCCTTGATTAGTTTCCACCCATTGCTTCTTGTTCTACCCTCAGGTGCCTTGGAGAATAGTTTGACTCCCTCTTCTTTGTGGAAACCCCTGAGATATTGGAACAATGCTATCATGTCTCCCCTAGTCCTTCTTTCTCTTAAGCTAAACATACCCAGTTCCTGCAACCGTTCTTCATATGTTTTAGTCTCCAGTCCCCTAATCATCTTTGTTGCTCTTCTCTGCACTCTTTCTAGAGTCTCTAAATCAGGGGTGTCCAAACCTTTTGCAAGGAGGGCCAGATTTGGTGAGATGAAAATGTGTGGGGCCGATCATTCAGCCTGACATTCTTTGAACCCTTAACATTAAATGCGAATTGACTACCGTATTTTTCGGAGTATAAGACGCACCAAGATTTTGGAGAGGCAAATTAAAAAAAAAGTTTTTGCACTCTCCCCAAAACGGCCCATTTTTCGTGAAAACGGGCCTTTTTTTTTAAAGGGCATGAATAGCTCATAAGAGGCTTCTAGAGTGCTCCTGGGGGCTGCGGGGGGCAAAGTTGAGCAAAAAACGGCCCGTTTTTTGCTCATCTATGTTATGCCCTCCACAGCCCTCAGGAGCACTCTGAAAACCTCCTAAAGGCTATGCATAGCCATTTTGGTGAAGGGGGCAGAGAGGAGGCAAAAAATGCTGTATTCAGTGTATAAGATGCACCCAGATTTTTAGCCTCTTTTTTGAGGGGGAAAAGATGCATCTTTATACTCTGAAAAATACGGTATTTTATGAAAGACTAAACAAATAACTCCGGTGGGGAGAAGAGGCTGCGGGCCGCTTGCAATTTGAAAAAGGGCCGCATTTGGCCCCCGGACCGCACTTTGGACATGCCTGCTCTAAATGGTATCACTAATACCATTCGTATTCATTGCAATTTCAAATGCAAACCCCATCATATAATAAATTTCCTGTGATACCAATGAAATTCCTTCCATTTAGAGCAGTGGGAAAGAAGTTCTATGGGGAGTAGGGTTAATACTTAAAAACAAAGAGTCATGGGACAAGGAGGCACAAACATCACCCATCGTTTCATCTCTTCTAATCTGATGCTGAATCCCGTCAGATTCCAAAACTGAAGACCAGGAGATCCCTCTGACCTGAGAATGAAATGACTGGAAAGCCTAATTTAACTTCAATGGGCTATTTTCATTGATTTCACATTGCTCAGTGCAACAAATTTAATCAGTTTGCACCCTAAAGCTTTCAACAGAAAGCAAGTAAATTCTTAGGTTGGATCTAGTAGTCTCTTGAAGTCAATAGAATCTCATTTAGTGATGGATAATCAATCAATCTGGTCCAATTCATTTCAGAGAGTCTTCTTGTTCAATTTATTTTTCCATTTATTTTAAACTTAGAAATATTTTGTGGGATATGTCATTTCACATGTAATATATAATATATGATTACACAGCCATGGTGGCACAGTGGTTAGAATGCAGTATTGCAGGCAAACTCTGTATTTCCTCTTCCAGGAGTTTGATCCTGATAAGCTCAAGGCTGATTTAGCCTTCCATCCTTCCAAGGTTGGTAAAATAAAGACTTACTGTGTGTCCCCGAAAATACGACATGTCCTAATAATAAGGCTATGCCACATGTTTCTGGAGGAAAAAATATAAGCCCTCCCCTGCAAATAAGCCCCCTAGACAACCCTCCACCTCTGACCTGGCAGAGCACTGCTCACCAACCTAGCGGTGTCCCAAAGGTGCCAAGCCGCAGGAACGAGGGGGGAGGCAAAAGTGAATGTGTTGCTTGGCGCCTTCGGGATACCATTAAGTTGGTGAGGAGCACTGTGCCCAGCTGAAGGGGGGGTTGTCGGGCGGCTGCTCTCTTGTGAGCAGGCTCCCAAAGAGTCGGGCACAGCCTCATGGGCGAATGGCTGTGTTGCGCTGTTTCAGCAGCGCAACACAACAACTATGAAGCGACCACGCTCACGAGCAGCCACCCAGAAAACCTCTTTCCAGCTGGGCACAGCACCATTCACTGACCCGGCTCCCGGAGCTTGGCTCCTTCAAAATGCCAGTGAATGGCACTCTGCACGGCTAGAGAGGGGGGTTGCATGAGCAGCTTTCCAGCAACCCCAAAACAATAAACTCTCCCCTCATAATAAGGCCCAAGCCATATTTTGTGAGTGAAAAGAAAATAAGACCCTGTCTTTTTTTCGGGGAAACACGGTAGATTGTTGGGGGCAACATTCTGACTCTGTAAACTGTTTAGCGGACTGTAAAACACTATGAAGTGGTCTATAAGTCTAAGAGCTTTTGCTATTACTATAATCAGCAGTTACTAATTTAGGTTAATTTTATATTTTGTTCTGGCCTTGCAGCTTCTGATAGATATTTATAAATATGCATATAAACACATGAGTGAGTAAATTGCATATGGAAGTTCAAAGGATAGGAGAATATTTCAATATCCATGCAAATGAAATAAAGTAAAATGTATGGGTGTTCATTTGGAACCGTTAATTTTGATGCAACTAAATCTGTTGACTGAGGCCAATGAAATCAGTGAAAGTAGCCGACTGGTTTTAAAGAAGAGTTTCTACTCATTTCAGCTCCAGCACTGAGAAATATCCTGGTCTTAGGAAGATGTATGTTAAAATTAAATATGTATATTGAAATGGAATTATAAATACCATCAGCATAAAATGGACCTTGCTCAGAGGCTGAAATACACCAAGTAAATGAGATGAAGAGTGTGAAGTAGAGGAGAGAGGTAAGGGAAGAAAAGAGGGATACGAGAGAGGGCAGAGAGGAGGAGGAGAGAAAGAAGGAGTGAAAAGGGAAGAGAGGAGAAGGCGAGAAGAAGGGGAAGTAGAGAAAGAAGGACAACAGAGGGAAGAAAGGAGGTAGGGAGGAGGAGGAGAGGGGGGAAGAAAGTGATAGATAGGGTACAAATATAGTGTATGGAGAGCAGAAAAGCTAATAATCATTTTTGGGAGTTGACGGTAAGATGAATTGATATAAACATTTAACAATATAATACGATGTTGGTTATGTAATTGTATACATGTGGTTCAGGGATGGGTTCCTGCCGGTTCTAACCAGTTTGGTTGAAGAGGTTCCACAAATCTACCGTGCCGTTTATAACCAGTTGGAACACTTGGCTTGCTCCCCAGGCCCGACACGATCTCCTTTCATTCTCCATCTACCTCATTCACTCGTTTGGGCAGCAGAGAACAAAAGGAGATTGCATAGCCGAGGGCAAAGGAGTCTGCAGCCTCCTTCATTCAAACGTTCAGGCATTTGGGGGGGCTTTCTCGCACGCCTTCTTTCATTCTCCAAAGGCATGTGAGAAAGCCCCCCTCCATTGCCCGAACCTGTCCTGGAACTGCGCCGCGAAGTAAGGGAAGCAGTTCTTGGGAGAGATCTCCAGTCCCCCTCCAGAGAGCTCATGCCAAAAGAGAGGAGGCGGGCTGGTTTGAATGTGGGGGAGTGGGCAGTTTAGTGGCCCGCCTTCTTTGCTAGTTCAGGCTGGTGGAGAAAGGAGGCATGCAATAGTCGAGGGCAAAGGTGCTCCCCTTCACCCTTGGAGGCAGGGGTGCTTTATCACAAGCCTTTCTTTCTCTGCCTGCCCAAATTAGTGAAGGAGGTGCTGGCCCCAAACCGCCCACTCCTCCACATTCAAACCAGCCTGCCACCTTTTGTCTCCCGGCATGGGCTCTCTGGAGGGGGAGGTTCTTTCCAAAGACTGGCTTCTTTCTGGCATGGCTGCGATGGCAAGAAGCAGCTGCCAGCGAAGGCAAGAGTCCCGTCACCGCGCTGGATTCAGCAAACCAGGTGGCTGTCAGAGAGAAGACGACAGTGCGTGTCTGTGGGCTTGTGCAACAGCTGAATCCTTGCCTCCTCTTATTTGGCTGATGCACAAGCCCATGTGGCATGCACTGCCCTCTTTTCCCTTGACAGCTGCCTGGTTAAAAAGAATGATGAGGCTCCTCTGGTCTGGAGCCATCCATGAGTGGAGGGTCCCCCTCGCATTCCTCATCTTCCCACATGGACTCCGGACCAGCGGAGCCTCGTCCTTCTTTTTAACCAGGTGGCTGTCAAGGGAAAAGAAGGCAGTGCACGCCACGTGGCTTTTGCATCAGCCAAATAAGAGGAGGCAAGGATTCGGCTCTGCACAAGCCCAAGGGCACGCGCCCTCTTCTCTCTGACAGCTGCCTGGTTAAAAAGAAGGACAAGGCTCTGCTGGTCCAGAACCATCCATGGGGGGAGGGGTCCCCCTCGCGTTCCTCATCTTCCCGGATGGGGAAGGAAAAGCGTGAGCAGGCAGGCATGGCCTGGCTTCCAAGTAGGAAAACGAGCACCTAGACCCGGCAACTCTATAGGAGAGAGGTTGCTAAAAGCAGCCAAAAAAAGTTTCGTCCATTTTCGTGCCTTCAGGTGGAACAGAGCACAGAGCCAGGATGCCATGCAGGTCCCACTTCTCTCCACACAAAGGCACAAAAAACAGAATATAAAATGAGGAACCCAGGGTGGTGTGGAGCCACTATGCGTGACTGCAGGACACAAACACCCACCACACGTGCAATTCGGTGTCAAGTCCCATACCTGGGAGTGGAGGTGGTGAAGGAGAGGCATGGAGAGGTCCAGCGGCAAAATCCACAAGAAGCAGCGGCAAGCTCATGGGTTTTCTCCTGGATTCCTCTCTGTCCTGCCTCCTCTGATCCCCCAAGATTCTTTCCCCAGTGTGTGATGCTCTCCCCTGGATTCCCCTCTGTCCTGCCTCCTCCGACCTCCCAAAGTTCTTCCCCCAGCGTACGATAGCTTTCTCCTGGATTCCCCTCTGTCCTGCCTCCTCCAATCTCCCAAAGTTCTTTCCTCAGAGTGCGATAGCTTTCTCCTGGATTCCCCTTTGTCCTGCCTCCTCAGATCTCCCAAAATCCTTTCCCCAACATGCAATAGCTTTCTCCTGGATTCCCCTCTGTCCTGCCTCCTCAGATCTCCCAAAATCCTTTCCCCAGCATGCAATAGCTTTCTCCTGGATTTCTCTCTGTCCTGCCTTCTCCGATCTCCCTAATGTTGGCCCATAATCATCAAGTTGTCTATTTTGGGGAGTTTTTCCTCTCTCTTTCCCCCGTCCTTTCATAGGAGTCCCAAAAACCTTTGCCACATGCCTTGGGGGTGATGGTTATGTGACTGAGTGTGCATGAGTGATGTAATACCAGCCCAGTCACATGACCGCCAAGCCACGCCCACAAAATAGGCCACACTCACAGAATAGTTTCTAAAAAATTTTGAAACCCACCACTGATGTGGTTATTTGTTATAAAAATGAAAAAGTAAAAAAGTTTACAACATTTTTTAAAAGAAATCTCCTTTTCTTCATCTTGGAATCTGTCAGGATTGATCAATAGACCAGAAGAGATGAAATGCTGGCAGATTCAGCATTCCAGTCCCATTCCTCATTGTTTTTAATTATTACCCCCATCCCCATAGTCCCCCCCCCAAAAAAAACTCTAAATTGAAATAATTTTATTTATGTCACAGGAATCTTAAACAGAGTTGGGAGGGACCTTGGTGGTCTCCTAGCCCAACCACTTCCTCAAGCAGAAAACCTTATACCATTTCAGAAAAAATGGTTATCCAGTCTCTTCTGGATAATGGTTATCCAGTCTCTTCAACACTTCCAGTGTTGAAGCATTCAGAACTTCTAGAGGCAAGTTGTTCCACTGATTAATTGTTCTAACTGTAATGAAATTTCTCCTTAGATATAAGTTTCTTCCCTCCTTGATTCGCTTCCATCCTTTGCTTCTTCTCCTGCCTTCAGGTGCTTTGGAGAATAACTTGACTCCCTCTTCTATGTGGCAACCCCTGAGATATTGGAACTCTGCTATTATGTCACCCCTAGTCCTTCTTTTCATTAAACTGGACATATACAGTTCCATCACCCCTTCTTTATATATTTTAGCCTCCAGTCCCCAAGTCATCTTTATTGCTCTTCTCTGCACTCTTTCTAGAGTCTCCAAGTCTTTTTTACATCATGACAACCAAAACTGGATTGTAAAGTGGTATTAACACTTCACATTGATCTTGATTCTATCCCTCTGTTTATACAGCCTAGAACTGTATTGACTTTTTTGGCAGCTGCAGCACACTGCTGGCTCATATTTAAGTAATTCTCCATTAGGACTCTAAGATCCCAAGTTACTACTATTGAGTCAGGTACCACCTAAAGTATCACTACACATTTTGTTTTTCTTGCCTAAATAAGGAACCTTACTTTTTTCACCATTGAATTTCATTTTGTTATATGAAACAAAGTCTATAAGTCTGTCTATTAATGCTCAATGTTCAAATCAAGTCTGTTAAGAAATGTTCTCATTTAGAAGAAATGCAGAAGACAACGTTACCTTAGAAACCATTACATCCACACATTTAGCTGCCAGACCTAGGTCTTTTAAATATTTCAAGTGATTTTTCTAATGCACAGATAGAGATATATAGTATATAGATATAAACAAGGAAAAGAAATGTTAACATTAGTGAATTAAAGTATTTTTCTGAAAATATACATACCGGATGCAATACGGATAGTTAAATTTCCCTTGAACACAATTAACTCTTAACGGTCCACTAGATGGATGTAGTTCATAGCCTCTTAAACATGCAAATTCCGCTACATTTCCATCTGTAGAATATAGTTTATCCCCATTGGTCCACCTTAGGCTTATATTATGTTGTTTCATATCTTCTTCACTTGCTGTACAAGCAACTGCAAAAGGACACAGATCACATGAAACATAGAAAGTTTGACACTGAAGAATTCCTTGGATAAAGAGATTAATGTTTAGGTTGGAAATTCTACGTTGCGATAGGCTCAAATGATTACAGATCTACAGTATATAAATGGATGTCCCCCTTTTGTTATTTTGACTAATTATCAGTCATGAACTAAACCTCATTTAAGCAAGACAATGTTACATGTGTAAAAGGAAAAAGAAAACATTTCAGTCCCCTTCTTCCAAATTTAATAATTTTACTTCCTTAGTGATTCAACTAATACTATTATTCAAAAAGAACCTAGTGGATTGTTAGGAAACATGGCTTTCTGTAAATTTTGTTCAAGGAATGATTGATTGATTGATTGATTGATTGATGACAATGGCATGACGGTGATGATGGAGGGCCCTGTGTTCTCATCTGTGATATAGTAAGAAAAAGAAAATTTACCTATTGAACTCACGTAAACTAAAATCTGACTTTTTTCAATCATGCCACTGACTAAAAAGATGACTGTTATTAAATATAGCTTAGGACAGCAGAATTTCACCAAGAAGGTTTCACAAAATGAGGGCAACATTTACAAATAGCAAAAGATCTTGTACAATTCTCCATTAAGAAGCAGTTTCTCCCTGAAAAAGTTACTTTATCTTGGTTCATAATACTATGACTTCCAATTCAATTACAAGGCAGTAAAATATCTTCTGGCACTAACATACTGACATACTCCCTTTTTGGGAGAGGGGGCAGTCTAAAAATCTAAGAAATAAATAAATAAATAAATAACACCTCTCATGTCATGAAATTTATTCCATTCTCAAAATACAATATTTCTCTATAAAGAATATATCTATAAAGAATTGGAGATATTACTTATACCTCTACATGTTGGTGTTTCTGACCAATGACCATGTTGACAAGTCACTCTTCGAGAACCTTGCATTGTGTAGTAATTTTGGCACTGATAAAGTACACTTTCAGAATGTAAATAGAATAACTTGGGTGTGTCCACAATATCTCCATTCTCCACAGGAGGTGGGCGTCCACATCTTCCTCCAGTAACTATAATAGACACAGAATCTATTGAGCAACACACCTCATGATGACAAATATGTCAGTGGAGACACATAAATGCACATTTTAAACATATTCATAAGAAACTATATTTTAAAATTATACTATTTCTTATTTTTAAAAAGCAATAATATCATACAGCTTGATTCATTGATAGACGGGAAATGATTACTAATGTTGTCCTTGTGTTGTCTTTCAAATTTAGATAATATAGTGCCATTACTTTCTTAATACCTATAGTCAGATCTGTATTTAAATGAATAACAATTGTTTTGGAATAAACAGCATCTCCCCACAAGGAGTTCTTATTTTTATCACCCATTTTCCATTAATAATTGTTCAAACTCTGCACTAATAAATTGTGTAGTTGTATGTAGATGTTCTGCATGTAAGTATTGAATTGATTGGATGACTTGCAGCACAATAAAAGCAAGAATAGAAAAAAACATTTTAAAATAATGAATATCAAAATTAATAGATTGACTAAAACTAGGAACGAGTACATAAGCATCACAGGGGTGGAATTTTCTTTTTCAGTCCACCAGTCACTTCCAGGGTAAAGAATTCCATCATGGCCCCAAGCCAGTTGGCTAAGCCAGGCTTTGAGGCAAATCCAGAAGGCCTAGAGAGTGAGGGCATATCTCACATCCCTCAGCAAGATTTTCCAGATTGCGGAGGCATGGCAGAGAAAGTTCATTCACTAGATCCTGCTAGCAAAGTTCCTTGACTGAGGAGGTCTACAGCATGTTCCTTTTGCCAGAGTGAATGGAGTGGGCCAATCCCATTGGGGTGAAATAGTCCCGTGTGCCATGAAGGGCTTTATAAATGATAACCAACATGTTAAATTGAATCCGGAAGCAAACCATCAACTAGTGCAACTCATATAACAGCAATGTTACATGCGCCATTGAACAAGCATTGTGAGTCTACGAGAACCCACAAGTTGTACACAGGATCTGTCTGGGGCAGTGCAACCTCATCCAGAACTGAAGATTTTAAATTCCCAGATCCCAAGCTCCAAGAAGCCATAGCAACATAGTCTTACCAGGGTTCAAGCCTGTTGTCCCCTATTCAAACAGTGACAACATCTAAGGAAGGAACAGACTAATGTCTCCTTAAAGGGTCCCAGGGATGCCCCCTTCTGCAGTGATGCATTGATCACCACCTGGAGGTCAACATCATGGAGGTGTTCACCAGCCAGGAGGGATTTAATAGGCAGGCACTTGCACTGACAGCCTTGAGGACCCTGTCTCCTTCCTCAGATCTAACAGAATCAAACTGTTCCCAGATACCTGGGTAAGCCTGGGCATCTCAAATAGACCTGATCTATGTTTGGTCTCCTACTGAGAATAGATAAAAGCAACTTTTCCCATCAGGTATTTCGCAAAATTCTCCGGATGGCCCTGAAGATAATCGCCCATGTCATCCTTCCCATTATAAAATTATAATGCAAGTAATAGGAATAGGTTGAAGGATGGAATTGAAAGGTATGGACCAGAATGCTACTGATGTTAGTAAGTCACAAAAACGCAGTAAATGATGAAAAATTGTAGGGGTGGGCAAATTTTATGCTACATTAGGAGAAGTTTAAAAATGTGCTTTCAATAATAAGTGGTTACAGTATACGATGAGCCTTGTTACCCTGGAGGAAAATAAGTGAATTATGATATAGTGGAAAAATTGTGCAGCTTATTATATACATGGATATTTCAACTCAAATTGGAAGAATGTGCTATTGCTCCCATGGAAAAGGAAAGATAGTAAGGGTGAGTGAAAAGCTACAGGGAGGTTAGTTTATTAATTGTTCCTATGAATGTATATGTGGGAGAAGTGTGTAATCTTACAAAATGTGACAGTGAGCAAAATTGGGGAAGTGCAGCAGGATTTTATGCTGGGCAGGGATATACAATTAATATTATTGTCCTCGATCTGGACAATAATTACGACATTCTTAATTTCCTAAAATTAAGAAATGTTTGGATGTGAGAAATAAATTCTATTGTATGTTTGTTGATTTAGGGAGTTTATGATAAAAGGAACAGGCTTGAAATTATGGAATATTTTGTGGAGAGTTGAAAATTGGTTGCTGAACATGATAATAAAGGTATTAGAGAGATATAAAGCAAGCATAACTATCAAGGGGACACTTAACTAAGCAAGAAGTTAGACACACCCACTGTTGCATAATTATTATATATTCCTTTATCAAAGTATAATGAACGCTTATAAGAAGGCCTGCATTGGTTGGGGACATGAATGTGAACATAATTTCATTTATGGGTGAAGTCACAATGTTGGTTGAGAATGTAAATGATTTGAATGAATGTTAGACATGTGAATGGTGCAATGAGGAGTAATGTAGGAAACCCTCAAATGGTTAAATTTGAAAGGGAAAAAGGAATACAAATTATTAAGAAATGGAAAAAATTAAGCAAATAGGTAAATCTACATATCTTGGTAGAATGATGACTATAGGCGTGAAAACAGATGGAGAAGTTAACATAAATAATATATGCAATACATATATTAACATAAATAATATATAAATATTAACATAAATAATATATGCAATACATATGATATTTTAAAAATAATAACCAGTTTTATGTTCTATGACATCATAGGATAGAGAAGGAGAAGCTAATTGTGAAATAGAAATCCATGTTTGTGCTCCAAAAGAGACATACTCTTCCAAATAATATTTTTAAAAATTAGCTATAAAATGAATTGAATAGATTTATATCAGCAGAAATTCAAAATTTTGCAGAAGAGGAGCAATGTTAATGAAAATATATTCTACTTTCACAGGGACATTAAATTTTACAATTCTAGCTATAAAATATTGAAAAAGCCTGACAGAACTTTTTCAAAATAATATGAAAGAGCCGGTGAAGTAAAAGCAAATTCATTTCCAATTCTAACTTCAGTTCTACGTAGTGAAGATCTGTACATAATACCTGTACAACGTGGTATTTCTGCCCAACCTTCCTTCGAACATGTAATGAAAGAATTTCCAAGAACAACATAACCGGTATTGCATCGATACTGAACCTTCTCCCCAGGGAAATACTTTGCCTTTCTTACACCAGTAATCCGACCATGTTCAATTTCAGGGGGAGAACATCTTACATCTAAAATGGAAATAAAATGTGGTCCCATTCAAATAAAATGCACTTTTCCTAAAGCAAACGTCTGAAAACATACTCCCACTTTTGAAACCAAAACTCTCAACAAACATCATATAGCACAGAAAATACAAGGAGGCTGCTTCCCTTTGAGGCGAGGAGAGTGTGAAGCTACAGACAGAGGAAGCTCCTCTTCCTCCTACAGCACCTGTTTCTACTCATCTTGAAGAAATGAACCTGGGTCCTTTCAATCAATACTGTCACGATATCTGAACAGCTGTAGATTAATGGCTGTGTTGTGTTTGTGTAAATACTTTTCTCTGAAACTTCTTTTGTAGGATGATTGTTAACTTGGAGAGTAGGAGAACCTCTATACAATCTCTTCTCTAATTTTGTTTGTAAAAGATAAATAAGAATACAATTTTGATACATAGCTGGTATTGTGTATCAAAGCAATTCTGAAATGTTATATTGAAAACTGGATTATCCTGCAAGAAATTTAAATGCTTCCATGAACTGCATGTAGAAAAGAAGCTATCTAGTGAACCTCTGCATGATGAACGATTCTGGTTTTTTCCCTTCCAATCGACCTGTCATGAAGCATCAAAGCAATGGACGCAACTGTGATCCTCTACCCTAGGCTGTGAGGGAGATGGTCTCACTATCCTTTGCTGATGTTTGGAAACCATCAGATCTGGATGAGAGAGAACAGGTTAATATAAAGGTTGCTTAGTCGTTTCTGTTGCTTTACTATTTTCACATGTTGATCAGTTCCAATAATGCTTCCATTGGTTAATTTAATTTGGCCTTCTTTGCCCACACAACGTACAGAATTCTTCACTCTCTGGAACAACAAATGCTCTTTGTCTGCATAGATTGAAAGAGTGAGAGAGAAAGTTTGCCCTCTTTCCTTTAAGCATCGCTTTTCAATGTTTGTATTAAAAGAAAATAAAAAAAACTTTTTAAAAAACAATGTTGTTTCAAAAACAATTACCTTGAGAAGTTCAAAAACAAAATTATTGTACCTTTACATGTGAAAGATCCTACCCATTCTCCTCTTCTACATGTCTTAGCAGGTTCTTTAGCATCAAATCCACGATTGCATGTATAATTTATTATTTTTCCAGAATCATATTGTTCTCTATATTTTTGCTGCAGTGAAGCATTGGGGATTACTGGAGCTCGACCACATGACTTTTCTGGGGGGGGGGGGAATTGAAAAGACATCTTTCAGTACAAATCAATTTATGCCAATATTTCTTTAAATATTAAAAAAATCAGCATATCATTATCAATAGCAGTTTTAAAAAGATAAGATGTAAGAGTCCTATTCAGTTTACCCTAACTTTTGCAAAGAATTCCTTCATAGGAGTTCTGCGATGCGTGCATTTATTCTCCTGTCTGACATTTGACAAACTAATAGGAGAATAAATGCACGCATCGCAACGCAACACAAGAATGCAGTCAGAAAAGAAGAAGAAAATTCCTCCCTCCTCCAGCACCTTAAAGCAACAGGACATGAAATTGATTTTGAAAGAACCAAATAATCTCCAAAACTGAACACTTCAACAAGAGAATAATTATGGAAGCTATCGAAATAAAGAAACATCCCCACAACATGAATAAACGTGATGATATCTCCCGCCTACTAGACATCTGGAAACCAGCCCTAGTCAACAAATGAGTCCCACCCACGAAAACCAACACCAGACCCAGAACAACACAGGACGCAACCACCAATCACCGTCACCAGACTCAAACCCAAACCCATCCCATAGACCAAATGCAACCACGATCCAGAAGCCAAACCATGGCTGCATCACCATGAATACATGGCTAGACTGCAAACTCGGAGTCAAACCAAAGCCTGGGATGTTACACCTCAGCCATCTGCTCAGGACATTACATCACAGAACTCAGGAGGTTACAACACAAAGGCTCAGAATGTTACAACGCCGCCAACCCCCCAGGAGATTGCAGCACAGGACTCAGGATATCACTACAATAGAGCTCAGGATATCATCACACAGCCCATACCCAGGTCGTTACAACACAAAAGAACAATAGGCACCCAGCCAGTACCTCAGCCACACAGGATGTTACGAAACAAATTACTAATCTGCAAACATCAACTCCATCAACTAATCAAGATGTTATAACATAGCCAACCAATCCGCTTACAGCAACAAAGCCAGCACTCCACACACACACACACCAATATGTATAGAAAGACGGCAGCTCTGATCACGCTTTGCTCGCACAAGCACGAAGCCGAAGGCACCAGCCTGAAGATGGCGAGTGAGATCTCGCTGAAACGTTGCAAAGACAATCTCAATCTTACACAGGAAAAGACCCCAATACAACAAAATTTGGTGAGAGCTTGGCTGCATTCTGATTGGGTGGAGGTGTATTCTGATTGGTAGGGGGCTTGGCTGTGCTCTGATTGGATGGGAGTTTGGCTGTGCTCTGATTGAATGGGGGCATGTTCTGTTTGGGTGGGGGCCTGGTTGTGCTTGTGTTAGTCTGAGTTGCAGAGGGATTTGAGCTGGTGAGCTGCGTGATTCCCAGAGAAAAATCATCCAGATGCCCTAAGCTCTATGGTCTCCCCAAGATACACAAAGAAGGAACCCCACTCAGACCCATAGTCAGCTCCATAGGCTCACCTCTACAAAACCTAGCCAAATTTCTGGCCAAACAACTGCAGCCCTATGCAGAATCCATCACCTCACACGTAAAAAACTCATTCCAGTTCATAGAGATCATAAAGAAACAAAACTTACAGCCCAGCGACCTACTCGTGAGCTTCGATGTCATATCCCTCTTCACCCAAGTACCAATCAAAGAAGCCTTGACAGCTATCCAAAACAAATACAACCCCCCCAAACATATCCTAGATCTGACCAACCACTGCCTATCCAACACATACTTCATCTATAACGGACAAAAATACAAACAAATAGAAGGAGCACCCATGGGATCACCCCTCTCACCTGTCATTGCTAACCTCTACATGGAACACTTTGAAACCCAAGCTCTAGAAAAATCCGATCACAATCCCAAACTCTGGCTCAGATACGTAGACGACACCTTCATAATCTGGCCACCTGGGAAAGATAAACTGGACAACTTCCTCACACACCTCAACAGCCTACACCCCAAAATACAGTTCACCATGGAAACAGAAGCCAATAACCAACTCCCCTTCCTGGATGTCTTAGTCTATAAGAAATCCAATGGATCCCTAGGACACACCATCTACCAGAAGAAAACACACACAAACCGCTATTTGCATGCACTCTCACACCACCACCCAGCACAGATCAACTCTGTAGCCAAGACACTCATCTCCAGAACAAAACGCTTAGCTGAAGAACAACACCTCAAAACCGAACTACACACTTTCACCAACGTACTAACATCCAACAGATTCCAAAGAAACAATATCACTAACCTAATCCAAAAAGAAAACCCCACTAAAATCCAAGACAGTGAACAAGAAAACGGCAAAGCCCTCCTCCCATACATAAAAGGCACCACAGACAGAATCAGCAAGATCCTCCACAAACACAACATCAAGACAGCATTCTACACAAACCGAAAAATATCCACCATTCTAAGAAACCCCAAAGACAAAATAGAGTTAGAAAATCAAGGAGTATATGAAATCCCATGCACCACCTG
The DNA here is from genome assembly GCF_964273705.1 of Natrix helvetica. Lineage (NCBI taxonomy): Eukaryota > Metazoa > Chordata > Lepidosauria > Squamata > Natricidae > Natrix > Natrix helvetica. The sequence continues at coordinate 75,724,742 of NC_138549.1, read as the reverse complement.
CACCACCACATACATCGGACAAACCAACAGAAGAATAAAGGCACGCATTGAAGAACACAAAAACACAGAAAGGAGGAACCAACGTCTTCCCTGGTCCAACACCTCAAAGCCACAGGACATGATATAGACTTTAAAAGACCAGAACTATGGCCAAAATTGAACACTTTAACAACAGAATAATCAGAGAACCTATTGAGATAGAAAAACGACCACACAGCATGAATAAACGAGATGATACCTCCCGCCTACCAGCCATTTGGAAACCCGCCCTCACTGACAAACGAGTCCCTAACACAAAGAATGAAACCAGACCCACACTCACGAAAACCACACAGGATGTCACTATCACACATCTACGCAAAAAGCAAGCCCAAACCCACACCGATGATGACCACAAACCAGAAGCCCGACCACAAACCAGAAGCCAGACCACAGCTGCATTATTAGCCACTTTAAACCCCTCCAATCCATACATGAAGGAAACTGATGCCCACCACGGAGATGTGGCAAGACCACAAACACGAAGCCAAACAACAGTAACGCAGCTCACCAGCTCAAATCCCTCTGCAACTCAGACTAACACAAGCACAACCAGGCCCCCACCCAAACAGAACACGCCCCCATCCAATCAGAGCACAGCCAAACTCCCATCCAATCAGAGCACAGCCAAGCCCCCTACCAATCAGAATACACCTCCACCCAATCAGAATGCAGCCAAGCTCTCACCAAATCAGCTCAAACCCCCACTGGCAGTTAAAAAGAGGAACCGGCTGAGATCTCACATTGCTCCTGGAAGCACCAAGCTGGAAGCACCAGCCTGAAGATGATGAATGAGACTTCATCGAAACGTCGTGAAGATACTACCAATTCTATGCAGGAGAAAACCCGAACAACCAAAGACGTGTATATATATATATATATATATATATATATATATATATATATATATATATATGTGTGTGTGTGTGTGTGTGTGTGTGTGTGTGTGTGTGTGTGTGTGTGTGTGTGTGTGTGTGTGTGTGTGTGTGTGTGTGTGTGTGTGTGTGTGTTGTGTGTGTGTGTGTGTGTGTTTGTGTGTGTGTGTGTTGTATTTGTACTGATAAATAAATAAAGGGAGACTAGTATAGATCTATTTCAAGCTAATTAGCTCTCATCAGCTAGCCATACCCTTACTGGGATTCGAACCTGGGCTGTATATATCTAAGGCAGGAGTCTTAGCCACTAAGCCACGGGTTCTCTTCCTTATCAATTGAGCCAGGGAAATAGGTATGTATTTGTGTTACAACCCCTGGTATGCCTAAATATGGGAAGAAGGTCACTACTCCCTCTTTCTGTCCTTCGGCTTATCACAGAAGACCATGCAGACAGAAAACCATATTTTTATTTTTAATGTTGCCTTTTTATATTTGTGTTGTATTTGTACTGATAAATAAATAAAGGGAGACTAGTATAGATCTATTTCGAGCTAATTAGCTCTCATCAGCTAGCCATACCCTTAACGGAATTCGAACCTGGGCTGTATATATCTTAGGCAGGAGTCTTAGCCACTAAGCCACGGGTTCTCTTCCTTATCAGTTGAGCCAGGGAAATGGGTATGTATTTGTGTTACAACTATATATATATATATATAGTTTTCATAGATTTTCACAGGTGTAGATATGCTGGTTTTGTTGTATTGGGGTCTTTTCCTGTGTAAGATTGAGATTGTCTTTGCAACGTTTCAGCGAGATCTCACTCGCCATCTTCAGGCTGGTGCCTTCGGCTTCGTGCTTGTGCGAGCAAAGCGTGATCGGAGCTGCCGTCTTTCTATACATATTGGTGTGTGTGTATGTGTGGAGTGCTGGCTTTGTTGCTGTAAGCGGATTGGTTGGCTATGTTATAACATCTTGATTAGTTGATGGAGTTGATGTTTGCAGATTAGTAGGTTGTTTCATAACATCCTGTGTGGCTGAGGTACTGGCTGGGTGCCTATTGTTCTTTTGTGTTGTAACGACCTGGGTAATGGGCTGTGTGATGATATCCTGAGCTCTATTGTAGTGATATCCTGAGTCCTGTGCTGCAACCTCCTGGGGGGTTGGCGCCATTGTAACATTCTGAGCCTTTGTGTTGTAACCTCCTGAGTTCTGTGATGTAATGTCCTGAGCAGATGGCTGAGGTGTAACATCCCAGGCTTTGGTTTGACTCCGAGTTTGCGGTCTAGCCATGTATTCATGGCGTGTGTCAGTTTGCTTTGTGTGGGGGTTGGAGGGGGGTGCAGCAGTTGGTGATGCAGCCGTGGTTTGGCTTCTGGATGGTGGTTGCATTTGGTCTATGGCAGTGGTGGGCAACCTTTTTTTTCAACTGAGCCAAATCTCGCCAAAACCACGATTGAAATTTATTTTGAGAGCCACATTTTTAAAACCGAAAATACATAGGATGGTACACTAGTTTCAATAAACTCTGGCATTTGAAGCACGCAAGTCTTAAAGCTGTCAAGTTACAAGATCCTTGCATCCCTAACCCTTTAGGAAAAAAACCCCAAGGGGTCTTCAAACCTGACAGCTTGAAGACTTGTGGACTTCAACTCCCAGAATTCCTCCTCCAGTCATGTTGGCTCAGGAACTCTGGCATTGAAGCATGCAAGTCTTAAAGCTGTCAAGTTGCAAGACCCTTGCACCCCTAACCCTTTAGAAAAAAAACTCAGGGTCTTCAAACCTGACAGCTTGAAGACTTGTGGACTTCAACTCCCAGAATTCTGAGAATTGAAGTCCACCAAGGGCATCAATCATATTAGCCCAGGGATCTGCAAAATTGGCTCTTAAGACTGGTGGACTTCAACTCCCAGAATTCTGAGAGTTGAAGTCCACCAAGGGCATCAATCATATTAGCCCAGGCAGGGATCTGCAAAATTGGCTCTTAAGACTGGTGGACTTCAACTCCCAGAATTCTGAGAATTGAAGTCCACCAGTCTTAAAATAGCCAACTTTGCAGACCTCTGTGTTAGCCCAAAGCCTGGCGCTGGGTGGGCCTTGCTCCCCCATTGGTGGAGCCCCAAGAAGCGAGGAGGGAGAAAAAGAGACGGAGGCCAAGGAGCTTCTCCCCCCGCCGCAAAAATCTTATCAGGGAGCCGGCGGGCAGTAGCAAATTAGCTGATCACGCAGCGTGATCGGCTAATTTGCTACTGCCCGCTGGCTCCCTGATAAGATTTTTGCAGCGGGGGGGGGGGGAGAAGCTCCTTGGCCTCCGTCTCTTTTTTGCCTCCTTTCCCTTTTTTCTTTTCAAGCCCCCCTTTCCCTTTTTTCTTTTCGACCCACAATGATTAGGGAGGATCCTGAAGCGAGGAGGGAGAAAAAGAAACGGAGGCTAAGGAGCTTCCCCCCCCCCGCCTCCTCCCAGCAAAAATCTAACCGGGGAGCCAGGCGGGCAGTAGCAAATTAGCCGATCACGCCGCGTGATCAGCTAATTTGCTACTGCCCGCCGGCTCCATGATAAGATTTTTGTGGCGGGGGGGAGAAGCTCCTTGGCCTCCGTCTCTTTTTCTCCCTCCTCGCTTCAGGATCTTCAGGGCGCCCGGCACACAGAAGAGCCACATTAAAGTGTGTAAAAAGCCGCATGTGGCTCGCGAGCCGCGGTTGCTGACCACTGGTCTATGGGATAGGTTTGGGTTTGAGTCTGGTGACGGTGATTGGTGGTTGTGTCCTGTGTTGTTCTGGGTCCGGTGTCGGTTTTCGTGGGTGGGACTCATTTGTTGACTAGGGCTGGTTTCCAGATGTCTAGTAGGCGGGAGGTATCATCACGTTTATTCATGTTGTGGGGATGTTTCTTTATAAGCAAGCCCAAACCCACACCGATGATGACCACAAACCAGAAGCCCGACCACAAACCAGATGCCAGACCACAGCTGCATTATTAGCCACTTTAAACCCCTCCAATCCATGCATGAAGCAAACTGATGCCCACTATGGAGTTGTGGCAAGACCACAAACGTGAAGCCAAACAACAGTAACGCAGCTCACCAGCTCAAATCCCTCTGCAACTCAGACTAACACAAGCACAACCAGGCCCCCACCCAAACAGAACATGCCCCCATCCAATCAGAGCACAGCCAAACTCCCATCTAATCAGAGCACAGCCAAGCCCCCTACCAATCAGAATACACCTCCACCCAATCAGAATGCAGCCAAGCTCCCACCCAATCAGCTCAAACCCCCACTGGCAGTTAAAAAGAGGAACCGGCTGAGATCTCACATTGCTCCTGGAAGCACCAAGCCGGAAGTACCAGCCTGAAGATGATGAATGAAACTTCATCGAAACATCGTGAAGATACTACCAATTCTACGCGGGAGAAAACCCGAACAACCAAAGCCGTACATACAAACACCCGCGAAAACCTCAGAAAAAATATATATATATATATATATATATATATATATATATATATATATATATATATATATATATATATATATATATATATATATACACATATGCATATGCATATGCATATACATATACGTATGTATGTATGTATGTATGTATGTATGTATGTATGTATTTGTGTTACAACCCCTGGTATGTTATTTATTTATCAGTACAAATACATGTATATATATGGTCTCACTCGCCATCTTCAGGCTGGGTTTTGGGCTTAAAGCGTGGTTGGAGCTAATATATACATATATTAGCTGTACCCAGCCACGCATTGCTGTGGCACAGTCTGGTAAAATGGAAAAGAAAGAAAAGAGAAAATGCAACTCCCCTGGTAGAGGCGGCCCCCGCATGGAAGTGAGCCATGGTGGCCCCTGCAAGAGCCGCCACAGAGGATGCTCCCACAGGCCCCGGCCAGGCTGAGCTGAGGAGGAGAGGAGAAGGAGGCAGCCACCCACCGCCCTTTCCCTCAGCGGCAGCAACAAGAGGAGGCGGCCGGCGTTCCCTGAGGAGCAGGAGGAGCAGGAGGAGGAGGAGGAAGAAGCCACCCCAGCAACGTGGACGCAAGGCGGCTCCCACTGGCCGCGGCCCCATATAGAGGTGGGAAAGGCTGTTTTCGCCCTCCCCAGGCTCCTAAAAAGCCTCAGAAGAGCATGCAAAAAATGGGGGGAGTGGCTGTCATGCATGCATGCAAGCTGGGGGCAGTTATGCATTGCATTATGGGTGAGCATTACTGCGCACAACCCCCCTGTGCTCCCCCCCGCTTATGGCACGTGAGCCAAAAAAGGTTCGACATCGCTGAAAAATACAATTGGAAACTATTGAGATTTAAAGACAGAATGACAAAGTGGGAGCGTGTAAGGATTTATAATTATATAAATATAATGATGAGAATAGCTGGGAATTGAAACCAGGTCTACATCTCGGCCAAAATTTGATGGGGGGGGGGTTGTGTTTAAACGTCTAATGACTATATAAGTATACTTTTTTGTTCTCTCATATTTAAAAAAGGAGGAAGATATATGTTAAAATTAAATAAGTATACTGAAAAGGAATTATAAATACCATCAACATAAAATGGAGTTCCCTCAGAAGCTGAAATACACCAAGTAAATGAGATGAAGAGTGTGAAGTAAATAAGAGAGGTAAGAGAAGAAGAGAGGGATAGGAGAGACGGTGGGGGGGGGGAGGAGAGAAAGGAGGAGTGGAAAGGGGAAGGAGAAGGAGAGAGGAAGGGGAAGTAGAGAAGAGAAGGATGACAGAGGGAAGAAAGGAGGTAGGGAGGGGGAGGAGGGAGGGAGAAGAAAGTGATGGATAAGGTACAAATATGGTGTATGGAGAGCAGAAGAGCCAATAATTGTTTTTGGGAGTTGATGGTTAGATGAATTGATGTAAACATTTGATAATACAATACAATGTTGGCTATGTAATAGTATGCATGTGGTTATATGTTATGAAAATGAAAAAAAAAACTTTATATATAAAAATAAAATAAAATAAGTCATAACATTCATAACTTTAGAGGGGAGTTCCTTCTTTTTCTTGGACTTTTTCTTGGATTCTTATATTTTTTTAGGTTTATCTTTTCCTTTATGTAAACTCTTATACAAGCATGCACACACACACACACACACACACTAGCATGACATGCTCCAGCCTTTGTCACCGTTAGTTCCGTAACTGCAATCTTCTCTAACTACAAATTTTGCATTCAAGCCAACCAAAAATGAATGCCTCAGAGCCTCCAAGCTTTGTCCCGCCATCCTGTCTTGCAAGAGAAACTTTTGAGAGATTGCATGTATTTCTGGTAGAAACACTGTACATAAAATCTGGATAAATGATTCTTGTAGTTCGGTGACAAAGGTCTTTGTTTTTCTCAGAGAAAGCATAATGGTGTCCTGCGTAAGAAGGCCCAGCAATTCTAGCAGATATCTAGGAGAGAAAACAGGGCAGCCAGAATAGCACTGAAAATAAATGCTCAAAGGAAAGTTATACTAGTGAAGACTAGTCACAGGCAAAAGAAAGAAAGAAAGAAAGAAAGAAAGAAAGAAAGAAAGAAAGAAAGAAAGAAAGAAAGAAAGAAAGAAAGAAAGAAAGAAAGCTTTGCACTGCTGTGCTTAATTACTTTGCATATTTTTGCTATCATATCACACTTGCCTAAGCTATCTACAGTCATCATCTCTTCTCTGGAGCAGTAAAAGAGGCCTTTAGGAAAGGCAATCTTTGAGCTGATTTATTAAAGCAGTGACATTTATTTTGCAGGTTCACCTTGAAAAATAATAGTTTTTGACATCACACAACAGTTGTGTGATGGCCAAATGACATTTTCTAAGTTCTTTATAAATTGGGAATAAGAGAGATTTTGAAGTCAGAACCCTGCTCTGACAAGAACAGTTCTGAAAGTATACATGATATTTCAAATGAGATTAACGCTTGAGTTCAGCTATGTGACATTTTAAGACCTGTGAAATCTCAATATTTACATAAAAACTTTGAATTCCTCATTTATGCATCTTCCTTGTCCCATTTCTAATATCAGCATAAGAATGAAAAAAAATGCATGTATAACTTTTTTTAGAACTCAAACCCACTGTTGGCATTTCAATAGAAAAAACTACTATTTCTTACCTCTGCAAACAGGTAGCTCAGACCATGTCCCATCTTCACACGTTACAGTATTTAACTGACTAATTTCAAAACCTAAAGAGCAACGATACTCCACAATTTCACCAGGAGAAAACATTGTGCCATTTTCAATTTCTATTATACCATTGTCAATTTGAGGAGGTGGTTTACATCGCAAATCTAGAAAGAGGAAACACAGGAAGGTTTGTCAATGAAAGAAATAAAATATCATAAAGACATTATTGTATCTGTATAGCAAATCTCTTTTAATGAAACATGATTCAAAAAAACTAATCTCTATGCAAAAAGCGACCACAAGTGGAGAAGTAGTTGTTGAAGACTCAAGATGCCAACACTTCCATCATAATCTCCTCCCTCTTGGTCATGTGATTCATATTGGGGTATGTAGAGCATATACAGCCTCTATGTCTACCACCATATAGAAATACAGGTCAAAGCAGAAACACAGATAAATAGTTTTAGCATCCATGTACCAACCCTGATTTGAGTCTCAGAGAAAGACAAAAGCAACATGTACAATGTGCAAAGAACCTGATTAGTCCCTTGGAATAGAGCACATGCATATACAGAGATATGTGGATCACTGTGGATAAATGGCTATGAAGAATTCCATAAGAACATGCTTTGAATGTTCTCCTTTCCTTCTTTCAAATAGCTATTTATATATTTTTTCCTTTAAAATAAAGGCAAATCTGATCATACAAACCAAGACAGCGAGGGGGTGTTTGCCATTTTCCATTGTCACACTTTATTTTTCGTGGGCCATGAAGAAGGAAATGTTCTTGACACTTGAAGCTAATTTCTTCTTCGCTGTGGTAGATTCTCATCTCGGCTACATTGATGGCATTGGGAAGCTGAGGTGGTGGAGGGCAGGTTTCTTTAAGAAATAATTAGAACTTGATTAGAGATGAACATTCTCTCATTTCTACTTCACCCAAAGAAGATGAATCCTTAAGTATTTTCTTAGGAGGCTTTTATGTCAAATCTCTTGTCAATTGTGATTGAGAATGCCGTAATCACAACGAGATTGAAATTCTAATTATATTTGTATGATACAATGATCAGGGCTTATTTTAAATCAGGCTTTCAGTTGAGTTACAGGATGAATTTTGCTTCATCCAGGTGGTAAATGGCTGTGCGGCAGAGCTGGCAAATAAAGAAATAAAATACCATAATCTCAAATAGTCTTTAGATTTTTAGAAGCTTTTTTAATGTTTGATTATGATATTCTTCTCTCTTTGGCAACGGAGGCTTAGAGAAATTTGTGCCTCTCATTTTTCTCGACTGCTGATGTCCTCAAGTGATCCCAGAGAACTAGTTTTGTGTACAACAGCCATCAGATTCTGCTGATCCAAAGGCTTCTATCCTTACTCCTGTCAGTCAATCTTTGCATTAAGTTTCAGGAGATATTTGGTTTTTTTGACAATGTTTTCCAGATAAACACTTATGGTAAGAATTAACAGCATCCAAAAATTAATCACTTTCAAAGTTAAATAACAATTAGATACTAAAATAGTACCTTAACAATAAATCTAAGGTAAAGGACATGCAATTAGTCCATAAATGTTCTGTGAAAGAGATCAGTTTGGAACATTTTCCTAAAGAAAAATGCTATTCCAGAAGTTTGGTGCTACTACTGAGAAAAAGTGATTTTATATCTCAGTCCTCCTGCTCATTTCATGGAAGTTGAGTACCACAAGTGTCTGTCCATGTAAACTGCTGACTACAATTGGAGACCTGCAGGTATCTAAGTCCCAAACTATATGGGTTTTATAGATCAACACCAAGAATTGACCTAGAAATCTATTGGGAACCAGTGAAAGGCCCCATGTGCTATTCCTTCCTTTGCCAGTCTCTCATTATCTGTGGGGGAGGCTGTTTGCATACTGAGAATCCTTGACTAATCACTTCGTCCTCAAAAAATCTTCTCCAAGATTAAACACCTAACAGCATGCTCAGATTAGGTCTCCAGCCCTTGCTACATAGATTCCCCTTTCCATAATGATACACACTGCCAGGATTGACTGACTAGCGAACAAACAATAACAGCAACAAAACAACAACTATAGGTATCATTTCCTATCAACCATAGCAAATCTTCTATCTATCTTTCTCTCAATCATTCTTTTCTGTATCTGCTATCACATTTGTCTTCATCTCTTCCAGTCTGTTTTTTCCACAAACTAATATTTTAGGACCTAAATTTAATTCATGATGTCTGTTTCTTCCAATTCTAACCCTTTGCTGTTATTTAGTACTCATAATTCATCTTTAAACATTTCACCAGAAAACTCTCACAAAAGAGCTATTTGTTCCCTGTTGATCACACTGGAACTTTATTACAATCATGAAACTCTCAATGGTACTCATAAAACAACTACAGTAAAAGACATATAATATCAAAACCAATTAAACAGCTACAAAAGCAGTTAGAACAACACCTACTGTGTTTCCCTGAAAATAAGACCTGGTCTTATTTTCTTTTGGGCCCCAAAATAATCACCAGGTCTTATTTGGGGGGGATGTCTTACCCGCTTAACTTAGGACTATTGCAGCTAGGCCTCCATGCCCTGATACCTGTTGCACTGCTGTCTGGCTTCTTCTGTGGCTACTTGCAGCCAGATACTTGTCATGTCGGTGCTGCTGCTCGCGAAGGGAGGCTGCATGACACATTGTTCCATTGCACATGCGAATGGCAGTTGTGGTGCGATGTGGCCCACAGTGAACTGCTGTGAGCAGCAGCAGCAGCACAAGCACAACAAGCCTTGCAGTGTCCTGCCATGACTGGCAGCACTAGCATGATGCATCACATGGCATCCAGCCACGAGCAGCCACAAACGGCCACAGAAGAAGTTAGGCAGTGGTGACAGTTGTTGGGGCATAGGGGGCTTGGCTTTGGTGTTCGTAAGGTAAGTGGCTGTGGGGTGTGTGGGGCAGCTCCACTCCCCCAACCCCACCCTAGCTTGCTTTTTACACATGCACCTTGCCCCACCTCGTACATCCAGATGGTGAGCGGGGCTTAAATAGGGCTTATATTAGGCACAGTCATGAAAATCGAGCTAGGGCTTCTTTTCGGGGTAGGTTGTATTTTGGGAGAACCCTGGTAATTGCAATATAAGCAATATAAGTCACTGTTGTAAGATCGTTTCACTTTAAGGCCACATTTGTTGAAGCAGAAGGAGATTTCTTGTGATGACATTTATACATTAGTGAAATTTAACTGAATTGCTCTTAGGCATATATACAAGTAGTTTGCAGGTTTGATCATACATTAGATTAATCTGGACAAGCTGATATTGTATAGTATGAGGAAAGGCCACCAATTAGCATAAATACAGGTAACCAGTTGAAATCATTCATCTAATCCAGGCAAAGTTTATCCATTCAGTACAATGTTTACTTATC